>NC_067477.1:63276261-63577030 GCF_947179515.1 Apodemus sylvaticus
CCTAATAGCACCACTCCCTAGGCCAAGAATATTCAAATCAACACATCATTCATGCCTTTATTTTAATCTTATTATTCCCTTAGTCGTTAATTTGGTAAAGATAATTTAATTCACACACAGGACTATTTACTATACCATTCCCTCTGCATATATAATTTTATCCCTTCCTTGTCATAAAGATAGGCTCTTTCCTATGTTGCAAACATATTCTCTTGTATTTTCTTCTAAAAGACATGCTGATTTACTTTTCCTAATGATTCAAGAACCAAGGGTCACTTTTTAATGGATTTAATCCACTGAATGCCTTTTATTGAAAACAGCATACCTTATCTGCTGCATTGCAGGGCCACCTTTATCAAGAGTTACTGTGAGATCTACTGCAGGCCTCCCATTCCATTCCAAAGCCCGTCTGTCTGTATGCCAGAACACAGTTTCTTAATTGTATGAAATCTTAAAGAAGAACAGATGTGTATATACATGTTTGTGGGTGTGTGTGTGTGTGTGTGTGTGTGTGTGTGTGTGTGTGTGTATGATTTGTGTGAAGAGAAACTAGATGAACAAATACATAAAGCTACCCTACATATAAAAGTATGGGACATGTGTGTGTGTGTGTGTATCATATATTACCAAATTAGATTTAAATTTGGAACATTTATTTTATTGAACATCTTGTAGAACTAGTATTCTAAGTAATGCACTTTTGGAAACAAGTAGATATATTTTCAGAGAGTAAGAGCTGACCCTCGGGCTAAGGTTGTTTAAGAAAACTTACAGATCAATTTCATCAAGGTTTTACCATCCAGGTGCTTAACAGTAGACAGGTACCGAGTTGTAGTAATATAGTAGGTAAAATAAAATAAAAAAAAAACAAAAAAAAAAAAAACAAAAAAAAACCCTGTGTTCTTGCCTTAAACTCCTGGATTCTGCAGACTTTTTGTGCTTTATCCTTAGCTTAGAATCAGAGACTAATAAATGAGTTCTTTTATTATAGGGCTAGCGACCAACCCATCCAGCATGTCCTATCCATCATAGGTATCCATAGTTATTCCTTTGCTTGAGGCATCAAAATTTTTTGTCAGCATAACCTGAACTCCTGTGGCATTTTACAGGGCTCAAAGTGTTGAAATTGTACTTCTTTTAATCAGAGATGGTGGTAGCAAAGAGATCCAAATATAGAAAAAAATTCGTATCCACGAGTCATTCAAACCTTTACCCCAAGATGGAAAAATTAACATCTACAGATGATTTGAACCTCCACTTCAAGTCCATCTTATTTACATCATAAACAAGGCTTTGAGACCTTTCACCACCTAACATAAGGCCTGTTCACACCCATCATCCTCATGATTTCTGATTGCTCAGGACACAGACACATAGTCTACTCAAAGGCATCAACATCCTATAATCAGAGATCTAAGAGTTCTCTTCCATTTTCTTATATTAAAGTAGTTTTAAATCTCTACTAGCTAATGTTTTGTCATCTTGAAACAAGCTAGAGTCATTTGGGAAGAGGGACCATCAGTTGAGAAAATTCTCCTACAAAATGGACATGTACAAAAGCCTCTGAGCCATTTTATTATTTAGTGATTGATGTGGAGAGACCAGTCAATTGAGGGTGGTACCACCCCAGGCAGCTGTAACTGCCTGGACTGCTCAGGACAGACAGAGAAACGGGAGGGGGTGATTGGGGAATGGGTGGAGAGAAGAGGGCTTATGGGACTTATGGGGAGGGGGGAAATGGGAAAGGGGAAATCATTTGGAATGTAAACAAAGAATATAGAAAATAATAATAAAAAAACAGAATACTTACCTAAAGAAAAAACAAACAGGTTGAGCAAGCCATGAGGATCAACTGAATAAACAGCTTCCCTCAATGACAGTCTACTTCAGTGCCTGCCACCAGTGTCCTTCCCTGAGATCATCCCATGATTTCCCTCAGTAATAGACTATCACCTAGACATTCTAATGTAAAATAAACATTTTTCTTCACAAGTTACTGAAGTCATAATGTTTGATCACAGCAATAAAAACATTAACTAAATCACTGTTTTAAATTTATACTTTAAAAAACAGTATATATATATACATATGTAACAAGTCACTAGAAAGTTGTGTGTGTGTTGTGTTGTTTAAGAAACAGTAAAGACAGTATTTTAATCCATACCAAAAATGCTGGCTAAAGCAAAATTTATGGAGTTTATAAGTATACCTGTAAACACAGGCTATATGTTTTTTTCAAATATATATATATATATGTATATTCTATATTCTTTGTTTACAATCCAAAAGCTTCCCCCTTTCCCAGTTCCCTCCTCCCCATATGTCCCATAAGTCCTCTTCTCTCCATCCATTCTCCTATCTTTCCCCCTCCCTTTTCTCTCTCCTGGTACTCCCCTACAATGCTGGATTAAGCCTTTCCAGGATTAGGGCCCTTTTCTTCCTTCTTCATGGAAATCATTTGATATGCTAATTGTATCTTCAGTATTCAGAGCTTCAGGGCTAATTAATATCCACTTATCAATGATTGCATTCCATGTGTTATCTTTTGTGATTTGCTTAGGATGATATCTTCCAGTTCCATCCATTTGCCTAAAAATTTCATGAATTTATTGTTTTTAATTGCTGAATAGTACTCCACTGTGTATATATACCACATTTTCTGTATCCATTCCTCCATTGAGGGATATCTGGGTTCTTTCCAGGTTCTGGCTATTATAAATAAGGCTACTATGAACATAGTGAAGCATGTGTCCTTATTGCATGCTGGGGAATCCTCTGGGTATATGCCCAGGAGAGGTATAGCAGGGTCTTCCGAAAGTATCATGTCCAGTTTTCTGAGGAACCACCAGACTGATTTCCATAGTAGTTGTACCATCTTACAATCCCACCAGCAGTGAAGGAGTATTCCTCTTTCTCCAAATCCTCGCCAACACCTGCTGTCTCCTGAGTTTTTAACCTTAGCCATTCTGACTGGCATGAGGTGAAATCTCAGGCTTGTTTTGATTTGCATTTCCCTAATGACTAATGATGTTGAGCATTTCTTAAGGTGCTTCTCAGCCATCTGAACTTCTTCAGGTGAAAATTCTTTGTTTAGATATGTGCCCATTTTTTAATAAGGTTATTTGGTTCCCTGGGGTCTAACTTCTTGTGTTCTTTGTATATATTGGATATTAGCCCTCTATCAGATATAGGATTGGTGAAGATCTTTTCCCAATTTGTTGGTTGCCATTTTGTCCTTTTGACGGTGTCCTTTGCCTTACAGAAACTTTGTAATTTTATGAGATCCCATTTGTCAATTCTTGATCTTAGAGCATAAGCTATTGGTGTTCTGTTCAGGAACTTTTCCCCTGTGCCTATGTCCTCAAGGGCTTTCCCCAGTTTCTTTTCTATTAGTTTCAGTGTGACTGGTTTTATGTGGAGGTCCTTGATCCACTTGGAGTTAAGCTTAGTACAAGGAGATAAGAATGGATCAATTTGCATTCTCCTGCATGCTGACCTCCAGTTGAACCAGAACCATTTGTTGAAATGGCTATCTTTTTTTCCACTGGATGTTTTCAGCTCCTTTGTTGAATATCAAGTGACCATAGGTGTGTGGGTTCTTTTCTGGATCTTCAATTCTATTCCATTGGTCCACTTGTCTGTTGCTGTGCCAATACCATGCAGTTTTTAACACTATTGCTCTGTAGTATTGCTTGAGGTCTGGGATATGAATTCCCCCAGAAGTTCTTTTACTGTGGAGAATAGTTTTAGCTATCCTGGGTTTTCTGTTACTCCAGATAAATTTGAGAATTGCTTTTTTTTTTTTTAGATATATTCTTTTTTTTTATTTGATATATTTTTTATTTACATTTCAAATGATTTCCCCTTTTCTAGCCCCCCACTCCCCAAAAGTCCCATAAGCCCCCTTCTCTCCCCCTGTCCTCCCACCCACCCCTTCCCACTTCCCCGTTCTGGTTTTGCCCTATACTTCTTCACTGAGTCTTTCCAGAACAAGGGGCCACTCCTCCTTTCTTCTTGTACCTCATTTGATGTATGGATTATGTTTGGGGTATTCCAGTTTTCTAGGTTAATATCCACTTATTAGTGAGTGCATACCATGAGTCACCTTTTGAGTCTGGGTTACCTCACTTAGTATGGTGTTTTCTAGCTCCATCCATTTGCCTAAGAATTTCATGAATTCATTGTTTCTAATGGCTGAATAGTACTCCATTGTGTAGATATACCACATTATTTGCATCCACTCTTCTGTTGAGGGATACCTGGGTTCTTTCCAGCATCTGGCAATTATAAATAGGGCTGCTATGAACATAGTAGAGCATGTATCCTTATTACATGGTGGGGAATCCCCTGGGTATATGCCCAGGAGTGGTTCAGCAGGATCTTCTGGAAGTGAGGTGCCCAGTTTTCGGAGAATCCTCAACAAAGGGGCTGAAAACATCCAATGGAAAAAAGATAGCCTTTTCAACAAATGGTGCTAGTTCAACTGGAGGTCAGCATGCAGAAGAATGCGAATTGATCCATCCTTGTCTCCTTGTACTAAGCTCAAATCCAAATGGATCAAGGACCTCCACATAAAGCCAGACACTCTGAAGCTACTAGAAAAGAAACTGGGGAAGACCCTTGAGGACATTGGTACAGGGAGAAAATTTCTGAACAGAACACCAATAGCGTATGCTCTAAGATCAAGAATTGACAAATGGGACCTCATAAAATTACAAAGTTTCTGTACGGCAAAGGACACCATCAAAAGGACAAATCGGCAACCAACAAACTGGGAAAAGATCTTCACCAATCCTACATCAGATAGAGGGCTAATATTCAATATATATAAAGAACTCGAGAATTGCTTTTTCTAACTCTGTGAAGAACTGAGTTGGGATTTTGATGGGGATTGCATTGAATCTGTATATTGCTTTTGGCAAGTTGGCCATTTTAACTATATTAATCCTGCCAATCCACGAGCATGGATGATTTTTCCATTTTCTGAGGTCTTCTTCAATTTCCTTCTTTAGTAACCTGAAGTTCTTGTCATATAGATCTTTCACTTGTTTGGTTAGAGTCACAACAAGAACTTCATATTGTTCGTGGCTATTGTGAAGGGTGTCATTTCTCTAACTTCTTTCTCAGCCTGCTTATCCTTTGAGTATAGGAAGGCAACTGATTTGCTTGAGTTGATTTTATAACCTGTCTCTTTGCTGAAGTTGTTTATCAGCTGTAGGAGTTCTCTGGTGAAGTTTTTTGGGTCACTTAAGTATACTATCATATCATCTGCAAATAGTGATAGTTTGACTTCTTCCTTTCCAATTTGTATCCCTTTGACCTCCTTATGTTGTCTAATTGCTCTAGCTAGAACTTCAAGTATTATATTGAAAAGATATGGAGAGAGAGGGCAGCCTTGTCTAGTCCCTGATTTTAGTGGGATTGCATCAGGTGTCTAGGATCTTATGCTTTATGCACCACTGAGCCACACCACTATGGTTAGAGTCCTTAAAAAATGATCTTGCCGCACTAAGAGATTTAGTGATGCATAGTGGAAAAAGCTGAAGAAGCCAGATTTGAATTCATGCAAACATTTGCTGCATTGCTGAGAACCACTGAGCAAATCACCTAGATATTTGAACCTCATTTTCTTGACTTACAAATTAATGCTTGTAATAGTGTTTATCCTTAAATTTTTGATGTAAAAATTCTGTAAGGATTTTCTGTGAAACACTTACTATGTCACTTGCCACATAGCTTTTAATTCAGTTTGCATTCACTGTTTTCTTGACTGCCTATACCAGTCCTACATGCATGAGTCTGTCACCAATAGTCACACATACTGATAGTTGCCATCAGCTCTGAAATGCCCACTTCAAACCTTCTCTATGCTTCAGAATAACATAGATTTTTAATACTACAAATGTGAAACATAAGACCAATGGAGAATTAAATAAGAAATGACTTCCAGCAGAATAATACTCGAGGACACAAATGGTAAAATCAAAATGTCAAGTTGAAATTCATTGCTGCCGGGACTGCTGGTATCGGTCCAAGCATGGTGCTGCACCTGCCATTCTCGACAGAGTTTATTATACCAGAAAAGAGTATCTAAGCGCTTCACCATTCGATCAAATCAAAGTCATAAATGACTGAATTGTTGGAACTTAGAACATAAGATCATAAGGCATTTTTAAGACAGGAAGCTGTTGAAGATAACAGCTTACAAGCCACAACATTACAATGGAAACAAATCAGAATGTGATCAGAAATATTTTTAGTTAAATGATAGAACTTCCCTACACTGTAAGATATAAAAGGATGAACACTGATCAAGAATAATGTGGCTGACAGAGGAAAGCAGTGTGTGTGTGTGTGTGTGTGTGTGTGTGTGTGTCTTTCTGTCTGTCTGTCTGTGTCTCTGTGTTTGTGTGTAGGAGATGAATGGGGCGATGAGTGGGCACAATAGGGAGTGAAAATAACCAGAATATATTATATACATATACAAAATTTCAAATGGTAATAAAAATTAAAAATTGTCAGTAAGAATAATGTGTCTAAAGAATCAGAACCAACAGAAAATAAAAATGGTATGCCTTCTGTTACTGAAGGAATTATAGAGTCACATAGCTGTCTCTGCTTTGCTGTTCACAAGTCTCCTTGGGACCCAACTCATGATGTCCTGTGGTAATCTTAACTATTTCCTTATCATCTATACATAGGGAATGTTTCACCCAAAGCTTTATTCTTATGTGTTTGTCAAAATCTTCATAGATCTTCAAAATCTTGAATATAAAACCCTGGCCAATATAATCCTGAGAAAATCCTATCATTTCATACATAAGAGGCAATAGTACCAGGAAAGAAATTGGTAAGGAGAGAATGTCCTGATCCAGGTCAAAACAAAAAAATAGGAGAATTATCCAGGCATAGAAGTCTAGCATTTCAGAAGCTAAGACAGGAAGATTGCCAGTGCAAGGCCAATACGGGCTATGTAGTGTCAAGCCAGCCAGAGTTATGTGACAGAACTCTGCCTGAAGGAAGAAGGAAGGAAGGGAAGGGGGGAAAGAGGGAGAGAGGGAAGAAAAAAGAAAGAAAGAAAGAAAGAAAGAAAGAAAGAAAGAAAGAAAGAAAGAAAGAAAGAAAGAAAGAAAGAAAGAAAGGAAAGAAGGAAGGAAGGAAGGAAGGAAGAAAGAAAGAAAGAAAGAAAGAAAGAAAGAAAGAAAGAAAGAAAGAAAGAAAGAAAGAAAGAAAGAAAGGAAGGAAGGAAGGAAGAAAGAAAGAAAGAAAGAAAGAAAGAAAGAAAGAAAGAAAGAAAGAAAGAAAGAAAGAAAGAAAGAAAGAAAGAAAGAAAGAAAGAAAGAATAGACAAAGTAAGAAACAAAGAAAGAAAAAAGAAAGAGGAAAGGAACAGAAAAGACAAAAGAAAACAAAGGTAAAGGAAAGGAAAACTCTAACTAAAGTCCCTGGTAAATTAATACAATAGAACACTGCACAATCTTCAAAAGGAATAAGGGGAAAAATCCTCATAGTCAGAATGGCTACAAAGCAAGTATACATGATTAACAGGAAAAAGATCAAGATATAAAAGTATGTTCTCTTTTCTGTGAGAATGGAAGAAGCAGAAGTCAAATATCAATACTAACTTTTTTAGTATTAAACATAATAAAATAACCCAATCTTTGCAAATATGTTTGTCTCTAGGGGGAAAAGAGGACACACTTCTCTAAGAGTGTCTTGTTCATCATTTTGATTTTGAATATGCATCACAATTTTTTAATTACATTTTATAAAATACTCAAACTACAACTGAGATAAAATATGTGTGCTTCAACCTTTTCTGCCTACTAAATACAACTACAGAAATCTAGGCTAGACAGTTGTAAAGCCCCCCATTGGATGACTTAAAGTAATGAACAGCAGGTGTTACCAGGACTCTGAGTTCCACTGCGGCACTTTCCCTGGGGTATACCTTCACTAGAACCCAGCATAGCCAGAATGTAGGAGCTTTGTGATGCAGAAAGTCTGTGCATACCAACAAGTGCTTGCTGACAGGAGCCTGATAGAGCTGTCACCTGGGAGGCTCTGCCAGTGCCTGACAAATACAGAGGGGGACACTCTTAGCCAACCATTGAACTGAGCATAGGGTCCCCAATGGAGGAGCTAGAGAAAGGACCCAAGGAACTGAAGGGGTTTGCAGCTCCATAGGAGGAACAACAATATGAACCACCCAGTACCTACAGAGCTCGCAGGGACTAAACCATCAACCAAAGAGTACACATTGGAGGGACCCATGGCTCCAGATGCATACGCAGCAGAGAATGGCCTTGTTGGACATCAAAGGGAGAAGAGGCCCTTGGTCCTGAGAAGACTAGATGCCCCAGTATAGGGGAATGCCAGGTCAAGGAAGCAGGAGTGGGTAGATTGGTGAGCAGGGGGAGGGAGGATGGGTTAGGGGATTTTCGGGGGTTGGGGGAGACCAGGAAAGGGGACAACATTTGAAATGTAAATAAAGAATATATATAATTAAAAAGAAAGTCAGAAACCCACCAGCTCTGGTTTAAAGATCCAGGAGTAATTTTTCTAACAGTCACGAGAGTGTGGAAATCCTCTGAGTTCATCCCCTTAATTTATCTATGAGCTCCCTAATGGTGCTTTTTGAACAGCCAAAAGGAATAATTACTGGAATAGATTGGGCCTCTGGCAGGAAGTCAATCACAGCTATGGGAATCCACAAAAGCCAGGACTTCTCAGTCTTAAGAGTTGCTGCAGTTCTGAAAGAGCCAGGCCTCTAGACTGTTCTCTCTTGGTCTTTCCCCTGCTGGCAGCACTCTTGTTACACAGACTGAGCCACAAACCTGAGCCACAGAACACACCGAACAGGGTGACTAGAAGAAGCAATCTATCAAGAGGACAAAACAAGCCTCATGAAACCACAGAAATACTGCAGGGAGGGAGCTGAAAAACGAAAGTGCATCCAGATTTCTCACCTCCTTATCTTGGATTTAGCCTTGTGAGTCTCCCTGACCTCCCAACGAAGTACTGCATCCAATACCTTGGGCTACTCAGGCCACCACACAAGCACTACGATCAATTTCCATTGTTCCCATCAGAACATGCTCACCTGCCACCACCACCCCCATGTCCCTTCTGAGACACATCCAGTTTTCCTCCAAGCTAGATCGACGCCTACACTCCATCCTTGGACCAGGAGCACATGCCATACACCAGTTCAGCTACCTCTCTACACCTGACTTTGTTTCCACCTGAGCTATTTGGGCTGCCATTTACTTAATAGCTAATATCCCCATATAAGAGAATGCATACCATATTTGCCTTCCTGAGTATGGGTTACCTCACTCAGGGTTATTTTTCTTCTAGCTTCATCTGCTTGCTGGCACATTTCTTGAAATCCATTTCTGATAGCTAAGAAATATACCATTATGTAAAAGTACATTTTGTTTATCCATTCATCTGTTGAGAGACATCTGGGTTTTTTCCAGTTTCCATCTATTACAAATAAAGCCATGCTGAACATGGTTGAGTAAGTGCTTTTCCATACGAAGGTGATAACTCTGCTTTGAAGGTCTGTGAGAAATTGTGTTGGAATTCGGATGGAGGTTGCATTGAATCTACAGATTGCTTTTGGTAGGATATATATTTTTACTGTGTTAATCCTACTGATCCACTAGCACGGGAGATCTTTCCATCTTCTGATAGCGTCTTTAATTTCCTTCTTCAAAGACTTGAAGTTTTTATCATACAAGCATTTCACTTGCTTGGTTAGAGCTATCCCACAATATATTATTTGTGGCTATTGTGAAAGGTGTTGTTTCCCTGATTTCTTTCTCATGTGGCATTTGTATATAGGACAGCTCTGAATTTTTTTTTCTTTTTTGGGGTAATCTTGTATCCCGCTACTTTGCTGAAAGGGTTTATCAGCTGTATAAGTTCTCTGGCAGAATTTTAGGATTATTTATGCATATTGTTCAAATAGCTACAAATAACAATGCTTTGACTTCTTCTTTACCAATTTGTATCGCCTTGATTTGCTTCCATTGTCTTATTGCTCTAGCTAAAACTTCAAATATTACACGGAATAGATGTGGAAAGAGTAGTTATTTCTTGTTCCTGATTTTAGAGGAATAGCTTTGAGTTTCTCCCCATTTAATTTAATTTGGGGTATAGATTTGCTGTAAATGCCTTTATTACGCTGAAGTATGACCTTTGCACCCCTAGCCTCTCTAGGACTTTTATTATGAAGAGGTATTGGATTTTTGTCAAAGGCCTAATGAGATGATCATGTGCTTGTTTGTTTGTTTGTTTTTTCATTTTATTTATATGGTGGCTTACATTTACTTATTTTGATATGTTGAACTATGCATCTCTAAGATGAAGCATGCCTGATCATGACCTGAATCATGGAATCTTTTTGATGTGTTCTTGGATTCAGTTCGCAAGTATTTGATTATTTTGCATCATTGTTCATGAGGGAAATTGATCTGAAATTATCTTTCTTTGTTGAATCATTTTGTGCTTTGGGTATCAGGGTGACTGTGGTCTCATAAAATAGATTGGGCAATGTTCCTTTAGGCTCCTTCACAGAAATGGGATAAATAGGTTCTGCAATTTCAGTCTACCAGAAAAGCCAAAAGTGCTACAGTCCTTAGAAGGGAAGCAAGGAGGTTTGAGCAACCGGCGCACCAGTGCCAGCGGCTGGGGTGACAGCAGCAGGCAGCTCAGCAGAGGAGGAGGGCAGTGGCAGTAGCATGAGGCTGATCAGACAGGTGGGTCCAAGGTCCAGTAATGAAAGCTTTGGGAGAAAGAATTCTTCCCAAGTTGTACAGCTCAGTAACACTCTCAGATGTTCCTTGTGCACTTAATAACACATGGACAGGGACATTATAAACACTGAGGAGTAGGGTGGAATTTAGGGGAAGATGTTTCCTATTGACTTAGTTTGAGGTGTCAGTGATACCTTATCACTTAATGGGGCAGGACTCCAGGCCTTTTCCCTGTATGACTGATTGTCAAGGTCCTCTCAGTGGAGTGTTATGGTTACATGTGCCAGAGCAGGCAGAGTAGGCAGAGTGGCTCTACTATCATTCTCAATTCTGAAATTTAAAGGTTTAAAGCTCAGTTAACTTTACTAGTTCTTCTGTCTGATAGCACAGTCCACTTGGCCCAAATTTCTTTTGTTTCTATTTTGTGGAATAATTTGTTGAGTGTTGGTATTAGCTCTTCCTTGAAGTCAGGTAGAATTCTGTGCTAAAATCATCTGGCCTTGGGTTTTTTGGTTTGTTTGTTTGTTTGTTTGATTGATTGGGAGATTTTTAATGACTGCTTCTAATTATTCAACTTAACTCTTTCTGATCCTCTAATCTGATTTTGATTTAACTTTGGTACATGGTTCCTATTGAGAAAATTAGCCATTTCTTTTAGATGTACTTATTTTGTGGAATACACATTTCAAAGGATGACCTAATGATTCCTTGAATTCGCTTGGTGTCTGATATTATGTACCCCCTTTCATTTCTGACTTTGTTCATTTGAATACTGGATGTATGTCTTTTAGTTATTTTGGATAAGGGTTTGCCTTTCTTGTTGATTTTCTTAAGGAACCAACTCTCTGTTTCATTGGTCACTTTGTTTCTGTTTTATTGATTTCACCTCTCAATGTGATTATTTCTTGCAGTCTACTCCTCTTGGGTATACTTATTTCTGCTCTAGAGCTTTCTGGAGTACTATTAAGTTGCTAGTATAAGATACCTACCCCCCCCCACTTTTTTTTTAATGTAGGCACTTAGTGCTATGAAGTTTTCTAATGGCACTGCTTTCATTGAGTCCCATAAGTTTGAGTATACTGTGCATTCATTTTCATTGAATTCGAGAAAGTCCTTAATTTCTTCCTTTATTTCTGTCTGGACACAATTTTCACTTGGTACAGAGTTGTTCAGTTTCCATGAGTTTGTAAGCGCTCTGTTATTCCTGCTGTTGTTGATATCCAGCTTTAATTCATAGTGGTCTGACAAGATTCTGGGAATTATGGTCATTTTCTTGTGTCTTAGGATTTTGCTGCTGTGGATGGACACCATGACTAGGGCAACTCTTATAAGGACAACATTTAGTTGGTGCTGGCTTACAGGTTCAGAGGTTTAGTTCATTATCATCAAGGCAGGGGCATGGCAGCATACAGGAAGGCATGGATGGTATAGGAGGAGCTGAGAGTTCTACATCTTCATCTGAAGTATGCTAGAAGCCTAGCTTCCAGGCTCTAGGATGAGGATTTTAAAGTTCATACCAACAATGACACACTTCTTCCAACAAAGCCACACCTCCTAATAGTGCCACCTCCTGGGCCAAACATATCAAACTATCTGTGTCCAAGTATGTGGTCATTTTGGAGAAAGTTTCATGAGGTCCTGGGAAGAAAGCATATTGTTGTGTGTTTGGGTGAAATGTTCTGTAAATATCTGATCCATTTGATTTATATCTAGATCTAGTATTTTTCTGTTTATGTTTTGTCTAGATTATATGTCCATTGGTGAGATTGGTGGGTACTGAAGTCTCTCAGTACCAGTGTGTGAGAGTAAATGTGTGACTTAAGATGTGGTAGTGTTTCTTTTACAAACTTGAATGCCCTTATTTTGGGGCATAGATTTTAAGAACTGAAATGTCATCATGGTGGATTTTTCCTTTGATAGTATGTAGTGTCTTTCCCCATATCTTGATTATTTTTTGTCTGAAGTCTAATTTGTTAGATATTAAAATGACTTCTTATACATTTCATTAAAATCACATGACTTGAGATAATAGTGCTCTCTTCATAAGCTAGCAATGACTCTAGAACCCAACATGAGAAACTTCTTCATTGAGGTGTTGGTCAAGGAGGGCCAATAGACTAATCAAACTATATGAGCTATTAATATTGTTCTTTTGTTGACTCCCAGAATTTGAAAGTCAGACCCTATTGCTGAAGATACTACACACTGAAGATATAGGACTTGGAGGAACTAAGCTGGAACCAACCTAAAATCCTCCTCTCTGAGGACTAGCTCTCATCAGAAACTGCTGTGCAAGATGCCAAAAGAGGAAAGCAATCACTAGTTCTAGCCAGATGTAAAGACTACGGACCACAGAAAAATCCAGCATAGCAAGAGAACTTCAAACATGCAACAGTGGCATTCATATCATGGAGGTAACTCACAGTCTTTTCATTGGGCTTAAAGACTGCTCAATAGGAGAGAATTCATGCCCAGTACTATAAACCTAGTTAATTATCTTAGCTGGTGAGGTCATAGACCCTACTATTGCCACTTTCCTAAACCAGTGTTATTTCTATCTGCATTCTAAATACTTGTCTTTATACCCATCAATGCATGTAGTTCTCACCCTTCATCAACGATGCTTTTTTTTCATAAAACAGAGATCACTACAGAAATCTTATCTGGTGACAATGTAGGGAATACTTAACTGTGGTGTTCCAAACCACAACTGATACATCTACAACACAATCCTTACACCTAAAGCTCAGAGAATATCACAGAAGTGCAGGTAGATGATCAGAATGTCTACTGTGAAGTAGTGTCTTCTATATGTAACACAGAGCTTCACCTATGTAATCTCAGCAATATGGTCACCCAAACAAGATCAGCACAATGCCCACAGTTAGCACACTGACTTGAATGGGAAAAATCTCACAAGATCTTCAGTCCTAGGTGAAGATCTATAATCAATGACAGCTAAGAGAGAGATTAGGTCTTCATCAGAAATAAGCCTCCTGATATATTATCCAATCAGAAGTAGCCAGCCTTAAACACACATACATACACGTTAAGTGAACTCCATAGCTTATATTTATGTATACATGTTACCTTTGTATGTAACAATGGTAAAAAAAAAGAAAAGAAAATGAATTTAAGATGGAGTGAGAATGACACAGGAAGAAATGAAGTATGGTAAGGGTATGGAAAGGGTACTAATAATAGAGAAATAGTATTCATATATACTATTGTCAAGAAACCTTGTAAAGTAAGAAAAGGAAACAAATGACAACAAATACTGGAGAGGGTATAAGGAAAGAGTGACCCTCATCCACAGTTAGTGAGGGACGCAAACTGGTACACTGTAAAAAGCAGTGTGGAGAGTCCTCCAAAAAGTAAACTACTATTTGCAGTGATTTTTTTTTTATTGTAAAGTTCTTGCAAACTAAAAAGAGGTCCTGTTATTTCACTCCTCAGTAAATACCCAAAATGCTCTGTGTCTCACCAGAGAGATATTTTCTCCTCCAGCCTTGTTCATGGACCACTTATAATGACAAGTAAAGGAAGCAAGACTAGATTTCAATCAATAGATAAATCAATAAAGGAAATAGCATGCATTACACAAAAACAGTGAATAAACTGAAATTAGGAAATTTTTAAGAAAATGGATGGAACTTGAAAACATAAGTGAAAACCCAGACTTAAAAAAAATCAAACATCATTTAGCTTCTGACTTTTCATATGTACGTCTACATTACAGTAACAGAGAGAAGGTGCCAGAAACTTAGAAAGGGGCCAAGGAGAGTGAGGAAATCTACTTTTGACAGAAAAATCACCCTATAATCAAATCTTAGTAAATGTTATTATACCCTATTTAAAACCTAGGTATGGTGGGATACACCTCTAATGGCAGCACTCAGGAGGCAGAGGAGATGGGTACTGATGGAGATGGGTAGGCAGAGATGGAGGCTAATCTGGTCTATTCAGCAAAGCCCCGTAGGTCAGGACTTCATAGTAACACAACTGCCCAAAAGAGGCAAACAAACACAAGCTTGCACATTACAAACAAAACCGGAAAAGCCAAAATTAACTGAATTTATGAAAAATTTGAAATTCTGGTTATGTTCTGCTAAGAATTGTTATCTAAATTCTCTTCTAGATGTATTCCCTCCTCTGATTAGCCATGCTATAGAAAATGAAGTAGTATTCTATTTGTGCATATATCCACACATATAACTGTTTCTATTGAGTTTCTCTTTGACCTTTATACCTCTCATTTTTCATTAGTTCTCATTTGCAAATTTAAGTCTTCTAATATAAATAATTCATGAAAAAACATTATTGGGGCTACTACTGGAATATTAATAAGGTCTATGTACTTGATGACAGACTTGTAATAAAAGTAGTGATCTTCATATTTACACATGCACACACACACACACACACACACACACACACACACACACCATGTATAAAGGATACTCCTAAGAGCTGGAGTTGCAGTTCAGTCCTAATGCATACAAATCCAGGCTTCAAACTCTAACATGACAAAAATTACATTTGAAATAATAAGGGACAACAGAACATGAACTAGTTGTTACATGATCTAGAAGAATAAATGTTAGATATGTTGGGCATTTTGATGTTCTTGCTGGTATGCTATTTTAAAGCCTCACATGTATTAGAGAGACACATATATTTCTGTATGAAGTTATATAATGCCTTTGATTTGCACTGAGAACCTCCAGATCAGTTTAGCCTTATACACTAAAATAAAATAAACCCCGCATTTCAATGTAGACTGAAAAGACAGGGTAGATACTGTGGGGAGAAATATTAAAAATGTAGAACTGTCACATTCCTCGCTTATGCCTCTACCTTGGAAGCCTGGCTGGCCATGCCCTAATAGGCAATGGACTACCTGCTTTTATCTCATGGAGATTCTAACTATGAATTCCACAATCTCCCCACCCAGCTCACTAGGTTCCCACTGGTGAGTTGAGACCATGCCATCCCCGTGTCCCCCATGGCCTTTGTGGTGCACCTTAGGCAAACCAATGCTTGGCTGCCATACCTTTCTCTCTTGAAACCAGACAAGCCACCACGTGAAGGAAAATGCAACACAAACTTAGTTCAGAAACAATGAACAAATCCAGTTCAATCTCTAGGTGCAACAACTAAAACCCAATCTTGTAAGCTTTATTAAAATCTGATCCCTCTGGTGGCAGATCCTTGCAGATCCTCCATGATAATAGTGTTATTCCCTGGTTTTGGCACCAAATGTTGGGTTCATAAAAGAGAAAGAGTTTTAGAGAATGGTATACAGCAGTGTGGGGAAGGGGGTACCTAGGCGGGCCCATGCCCAGGCATTCCATCCATTCCATACCCTGAGGGACCAGACACACACATACATGGTATAGAATAGAGTTTATTTAGGGCAGAGAATGGGAGTTAATGGGATAGTGGAGGAAGAGAAAGGCAGAGAGAGAGAGAGAGAGAGAGAGAGAGAGAGAGAGAGAGAGAGAGTAGAGAAGTAGAGGCCAGTCATGACCACGTGGAGAGAGGGGGGAGGGGAGGAGAGCCCAAGAGGGGCAGAGAGGAGAGAGGTGGCAGTGTCAAGAGGCGAGGCAAGAGTGATGAGAGAGAGGGGGGAGGCAAGTAGCCCCTTTTATAGTGGGCTGTCTACCTGGCTGTTGCCAGGCAATTATAGGGAGGGGCATATCTGGCTGTTGCCATGTAATTGTGGGGTGGAGCCTAGACAGAACCCTAACAACTAGGAAACTATAGCAGCTACATCTTACCCCTCTACTGTCCCAGCTCCAAAAAGAAGTAACTCTATCCTGCTTCTTCTCTTCCTTCATCCAAGCTGGAAGTCTTGCCTATTTGCCCAGTGATTGGCTCCATTCATTAGGGGATTGGTCCACAAGAACAGCACCATACCCATCCACAACAAGATACAGCATGTTTGGGATTGTAGAACACACTCCATGTTTGATTTTTCCCTCTGAATACCAAGTTACTCTTTATGGTCAACAGAATTCAAATATGCTGAATTTCTAAGACTACTTTCACTTCCTTCACAGAGAAAACATGCATATCATTGTCATTAATGTACAAGTCTCTTTTAGAGAACAAGCGATCATTATTAAATTCTAGACACACACACACACACGCACACACACAAACACGGCATCATAGCCTCTCTCTCCTAACTTTATTTACCAAAAACTTAGAATATCTCAAGATAGCTTCAGACCTGCACCTCCAGATATGCCTCCTGACATTTCTGAGACTCTAAAACAAGAATACACAATATTGACTAAATGAATAGTGGGTGTCTGTATCAAAGAATTTGAGGACAGCTTTACTCCTTGAGTTTGCATCATGAGATCGGTGGCGTCACTGCAGACACTGTGAAGAACAATCTCACTGAAGGCTTGCTCATTTCCTGTCTGCTTTGTTTCTGCCCTGTGCAACTGTTCACTTTCTATGCACATCTTATATGAGGTGGCAAGTGAGACATCAATAGAAGCAGAGGGTCCTTACATCTCTGAAGATGCTGCCTCTTGACTTAGTAATTTTCAGGTTGTCATACACCTGTGGCAGTGATGGGTTTATATATTTTTCTTTAAGTCTCATGGACTAAAGCCTGAAATGATTATATAATGAAAGCTTACTTTTGTTCACAAAAATCAGTTACAAAAACATTAAGACCCTGAACTTCTCACAGAAAAGTAATTTGCCATAATATTAACTACCTCCAGTTCAAAAAATCATTATTGTTTAATTACTGATCCTCTACTGAGCATTGATCAAACTTGAGCTGCACTTTCAGGAACTGAAAAATCAATGGGATGTTGATTGTATATTATAATATAAATCATATTTCAAAATATGTCTTCCCTTAGTGATTTCAGAAAAACATCATCGAGTATGCTTCTAATACACAGTGATCCTATGAGAAAAATACCCAAATATTTTCCCTTTCTTCAGCAATTTTGAAATATTTATTGTTAAAAGGTTCATGGTTTTGACAAGGCTTCTATTCCCTGAATAAAATAAAAGCTAATAAAGCCAAGTTCTTTGTAAATACTTCACATAGATGTGTTACATTCACTCAAGTATCAGTTTCATCAGTCCACCCAAACAGGCCTATGAATGCAGGAGTAGTCAGTCAAGCAAGCTTACATGGTCATTTTGTGTGGACACAGTTCTAGACACAGAAGTTGGGAATTGTTTTATGTAAATCTTCTCCAATACCAGGCTTTATTCACTGTCTCCCTGACATCTTTACAGTGGAGACAGCGTCTATCTATAAAACAAAGAAACTGAGGCACACTCATTCTCTTGTCTTTGCTCTTTGTTTCCAGCTCTTCACTTGCCAATATACTAACGATGCATGAGTCCTGTGAAAAGGCTGATTTTCATGAATCTTAAAGAGTAACAATGTTTAAAGAACAGAGCTGTGTACTAATCACAAGTCTTATTGCGGAATCACCAGGGATGGTCTAGTCTTTCTGTCTTTTATATAGCCTTCTTCACTTTTTCTCTAGCTCAAGATTCAAATCTCTGTCTTATTTTACTTGTAAGCGGGTAAACAAACAGCCACAGCCTTTATGTGCCGTACTTCCAAAAAACCAGAGTGGGGCAGCCTCAAAAGTCACTCAGCTCTGATTGTTGCTTGATTGTCCTGTCTTTGCAGGTCCTGGCCAATTAGTTTCATGTCATTTCTATAACCCTTCTCTTTGTCTTCTATCTCATTTTTTTCCAATGTTTGTCTTTCTCCTTTAGTCATTTATAATTTTAGGATACCTCATTGTCTGTCCCCTCCTTTAGTCATTTATAATATTAGGATATATCACTGTCCTTTCCTCTTTAGAATTTATCTTGTGATTCAAGATGGCAACACTCAAGAAACCAGAGAAATAATCCTGGCATTCTCTCGCGTCTGTTTGCCCCTCACAGTGCCAGCTTCACTCCACCCCCTAAATAATTCCAAACTAGCCCCTCATTCACAGTTGTATTAAGTTCACCTCTCTGGCTATGCAGTTGCACTTCTTTGTTCTTATCTTTGTTGCTTTTCTACTGTGTAACAAGAACAGCCTAGGGAATTCATACATAACTTCTTGCTTTGTCTTCTCACTAATAAATCCAAGTCACTATCATGTTTAAAATCTTCCAGCAATTCCTGATTTTCCAGGCTCTTTAGTTCAGAACACAGTACAGTAAATGTGTCCCACTTCAGTTCCCATTGCATGCACGGCTTTCAGGCCTTCCACTGGTCTCTCCTTACCCACAGACATGCATTTGCCCTCTGCCCTCTGGAAAAACTTTCATCTCTCTCTCTCTCTTTGCCCCCTCCCTCTTTCTGTGGGTATGGGTGTATGTGTCATAGTGTATTACTGTGTTGTTTTATAACGTATCCTATTGCATGGTACTTATGCATGAAGTACTGATCAATGAGCTAAGTTCCTTGAAGATGAGGACTCTTAGAATTCTTGTATGCTTGGCAGTTCATGACTGACAGATGCTGCTGAGCACACCAAGAGAGATTGACATCTCTATATCCATTACCTGTTAAAATAGTGGAACTCTCAACACGAGTCTGTGGCATTTGGACTTCAACTACTAAGACAGATTTGAAAGAAACTTGCCTTTTTTTTTTCTTTTGAAAAAAAAAACCCTCCTGGGAAACAACACAGGTCATGCTACTGCTAAGTCTGACATTAAAATATATGGTTATCCTGACGGATGCCATGATAAGTGTGTGCTTATAGTGGATCAAAAGTGTCTCTGTGGAGAAACTAATTAAAGAAGATTGACTTTAAGTGCCAGACAGAGGTGATGATTATTATAGCTTATTCTGTCCATAACAAGGTCCTTAGACTTGTCCTTGAAACAGACTGCTGCCAAAGAAACTTAAAGGGGTCTTCATCCAAAACACTGTCAGTCACAGAAGCACAGCCACACCGCTTTATGACTCCTTAAGTAGAAATACACACCAAGCATAAGAAAACATGGCATCCCACTTCTCCTCTGACCCATGTATTACCTTGGTCCTGGTTGAGCAGAGGAAACCATTGTAAAAATCCACACATTGAAGTCTGCACCTCAGGATTCCAAAGTCTGCTCAAACCCAGACACAGCAGCAGTAGCACCCAAGAGAGAAGGACATTGGAAGAGCAGAGGACTCTGTGAGAAAATCAAGAGTTCCATCAAGACCATGGCATGGGTGCTGACAGCACCATTTCAAAGCCCTGTTTGGGGAGTTACTAATAATGTGAAAAGAAAAGACACCATCCAGATGCAAGCACTATGAATAGTACAATGATCTGTGGAAATAACCCAAATTATATAACCCAAGCAGTTTTGTTTTGTTTTCAGTGTATGGGTTGTGGGCATTATGTGTGCTTATGGTGTATATGCATCTGTGTGTGCAGGTTAACCCGTGGACACACCTGTGGAGACCAGAGAAGAATGTTGGATGTCTTCCTCTATTGCCCCCCAACTTAGGTTTTAAAACAGGATTTCTCACTAACCCTCGCTGGCTAGCATGCTGGGATCCTCCTTTCTCTAATCCTTGTACTGGAATTATGTATGTATACAGACATGCTGGGTTTCACATGAGCACTGGAAACTTGAAATCGGATCCTCTTGTTTTCATAACAAGCACTGTTATCTCTTGAGACATCTCCCTAGCACTAATTTAAACTTTTGTTCATTAACCAATAATCTTGCTTTGTCACAGTGATCTTATCAAACTCTTCTATTCATAAAGCGCTTTCAAGAAAACAAATTTTTTTAAAGAAAATAATTGCAGGTACATTGAAAACAAAGCAAAGTACTTCCTTACACTTGTTATGTAAAGATTAAAAATAATTGAAGTGCAGTAATCATCCTCTTTTAATTGGATCCTTAACTGTTTTTATTTGTCAATGGTCTTATGTCCATCATATAAAGTGATTTGTAATCATCTGAACATTGTATAATGCAGTTAGCAAATGTAAAATCATTAGCATCTGTGCTGGTTTGAATACAAATAGCCCCCATAATCTCATATATTTGAATTATTGATCATTAGGGAGTTGCCTTATTAAGACAAAGATTGGGAGGTATGGCCTTGTTGGAGGAAGTTTAGCACTGGGGGTGGGCTTTGGGGTTTCGATTGTTCAAGCCACACCTAATGTCTCTCTTTCCGGCTGCCTGTGGCTCTGTATGTAGAACTCTCAGCTACCTCTCTAGTACCATGTCTGACTGCCATGCTTCCTGCTATGATGACAATGGACTAAATCTCTGAACTGTAAGCCAGTGATAATTAAATGTTTTCTTTTATGAGTTGCTGTGATCATAGTGTCTGTTCACAGCAAAGAAACCCTAAGACAGCACCTAGAACACCTCTTCTATAAGCAGTAATACTTTTCCTGAGAAGTTACACTCTGTCAATGGGTGTATCAACCACTCTCCAGACAGGCCTCATACTCATGAGTATTTGACCTATACAAAATGGACTGTGCGGCTTTTGTGTGTGTGTGTGTGTGTGTGTGTGTGTGTGTGTGTGATTTGGGGTTTGGTTTGGTGTGGTTTTGTTTGGTTTGGCTTGGTTTGAAAGGTTTCTTGTCCTGTTGGTTTTTTTGTTTGTTTTTTATTTTGTTTGTTTTTGAGAGAGAGAGCATAAAGTATGTGTAGGGGTAAGGAGGTAAGAGGATACAGGAGGAATAAGGTGAGGGGAAATAATTTGTTAAAACTACATTGCATAAAAATTGTTTTTAAAATAAAAAAGATACTCCCTAGATAGATGCTGAAGTACTTAGAATATTCAGAGTTAAGATTTTCTACATGGAGAACATTCTCAATTCATTTTGCTGTTTGTATCTTAATAGTAAGTACTCCTCCCTGGTTCTACCATCTTTTTGCATGCCTTTCAGGATCACTTTCTTCAAAAATGTTTTATTAAAATATATTTTTCTTTCTTTCTTTCTTTCTTTTTTCTTTCTTTCCTTTTGGCCATGAAAATAGAGTTTGGAGCTTGAAAAAAAATATTTTTCTGAAATAGGGAGGTAGATCACTGGATGAGAGTCCGTGTTCTGCCAACATGAGAACCTGAGTTTGAATCCTTGGAACAGTGTTAAAACCTGTTTAACAGGCATAACAACATGTGCCTGTCACCCCAGCATAAGCAACCAGAGACAGGAGGATCCTAAGAGCATGGTGGCCAAACAGCTTAGCTGAAATAGAGTTTACCATTGAGTAAGAGACCCTGACCAAGGCAATAAAGCAAAGAGAAGTAGACGATATTCCATATCCTACTCATGTTTATAAGTGTACACCTACATATATGCATATATCATACACTCTCACACAGAGACACACATACACACATACTCACACATTCACACACACTCATATACACACACTCACATACACACAAACACGTTCACACATACTCACACATTCATACACACACACTTTCCCTGTTTATGACATTTATGAAGAATTTCATTTCTTATGGATACTACTATATTGTAGTCCCTGTTAGTGCATTCTAATAAAGAACATAAATTTTTCAAATTAAATATTTTTACCCTAGGTCTAGGCAGATGTCTCAGAATTAAAAGCACATACTACTTTTCCAGAGGACCTGAGTTCAAGTGCTGATATCCACATTAATCCACTCATAACCACTTATAATTTCAGCCCCAAGAGATCTGATACTCTCTTCCCATATGTCAAGATTTTTCTAAATGCAATTATAAAATTATAGAATTATATCACATACAACATATGATCTCTTGTTTAGTTTTTCCAGTTTCTGTTATGTAAGATAAACCATAGAGGCTTCTTGTTTAAGAAAAGGGTATACAGACCAGCCAAGAACCAGCTGATAGGTAAAACAGCCAATAGTATCAAATACATTTCCCACCACAACTCAAATGGGAAAAGGCTACCTGTAGCCATATAGAGTTTGTTTTATCAACTCTGAAGGCTATCCTTGAAAGAGAAAAGTATTTTACAAGCAGTCTGTAAATGATTGAGAAAAGAAAGTGATCATTGCCCAAGCTTTAAGATGTGAACTTGTCTCCAAGTGAGAACTCTGTTACTTAGATGACACCAGGATAAAAGCATAAGCTGTAAGTACAGTGGCCATTCACCACAATGACCAACACACTCAAAAGAAAACTTTTCAAAAACTAAGAGCCTTAAACCCAGGTAGCGAGTGAATACTGTGAGAACAGACTTGGGAGTGCTTGAATAATTGTTTCCTAATTTTGTCTGTGTGTAAGACCAGACACAGCTTGAACTAACCAAAACGCATTGCTGAAGCATTTTCTACATCCCTCTGAAAGGTGAGAACTAAAGTCAATGTACTTTAAAAAGCAAATCCACTAAAGAAAGCAGCTCTCAGCAAAAGCAGTTTTTAAATTAAGCGTTTGCAGATTAGTTATATAATGGGAGGAAGGTTAAAATTTCTTAATACTTGGATCTACACAAATCCTCCTCTTCCTAAGGGAAAATATAAACTGCAAGCCTTTCCCTTTCGTGCAGAGAATAAAGGCATCAATCCAGTATGAGAGAAGCAAGTATTGTCCTAGAATTAAAATACATAGCCTTCGGGTCTTGTTGGTACCTCTGGCCTTAATTCTCTTGATTCTTTTGCCTTTAATAATCCTCAAAAAAAATGGAGGGTATACGCAAGGACTTCAGTGTACAGAGCTCCCCACAGATTCCTACCCACCTGGCAACAGACAGCCATTTTCATAGGCTCAAGAGCATAGAATGGTCATGCTCTTCCCCAAAATTTAGCAAGACTTATCATGAACTGTAGCTGTGTAGAAAAGCAGGAGACACTCTTACTTCATCCACCCCCTGTCCTGCTCCTCCTGGAGACACTGGGCCACATCCAGCCTTCTTGAATAGCATCTGTGCAACTAGGCTATCAGCACTGTGGTTGTAAACAATGTACTCAATCCTACTCAATATAAATCCGACTGGATAAAACAAATCATTTGGTGAATCCCATAAAGGAAAGGGAGCTTCACCTCACTCTAAAAGAAAGCATGAAATGAAAAAGGGTTGGTGGCAGAGAGTTGATTCTGCAGAGAGAAAATGAAGCCTCGTTCAAATAACCTTAGTGTGTGTGCTTTTCTAGATGAAAAGAGGGGAAAGGTCATTTTTGTTGGATGTCTGGATTAAGCAATGGAGAAAAAAAAAAGTGAGCTCTTCAAAAGTGCTTTTGTCCTCATCTTACCGGAAGTGACCTGTACAAGCTCCAGTTCACACGCTACTGCAAGCAGCTTCCCACTTGAAGGGCATTTTCCTATCACTGATTATATCGCAGCACACTGTCTTCCATTATTTTACCCTACTATATCCTCTAATGAAAAGAATGTAAGTGCAGCTATAGTACACAAAGGGAAACCTTGGGAACACATGCATATCCAGTGTTGATTTATGACTTAAAATGCTAAAATATCAAATGTAATTTACTGAGAGAGATTCCTTGCACAGATGGGAGAGTCTCCCAGACAGCTGATCCAAATTCTGGTGTTAATTTGAGGTACTAAGTCATTCTACCTGAAAGAGGTAAATACCTTTTACCAGGAAAATGCAGTGTGTTTGTGCGGTTACCATTTATCTGTGTGGACTACTTGTAAGCCTGCTCTCAGGAGCTGCATTTGCCAGGCCTTCTTACAGTGAAATGGCATTGTTGAAAAAACGTGCTGTGAGCATGCCATTCCGGGAAAGCTTTCATTTAATCAAAGAGCAATCATAACAAATAGATCGTCATGTCTCGACGATCCTTAAATGATAACCCCTCGCTTTGCTCACGTGTTCGTTTTAAGTAAAATTTAGTTCAAGTCAACAAACAAATTTTCTTTGAAATGGGATATTTGTAATACAGTCCCATGGAAGAAGATAAATACAGATAGTGACCTTAACATAAAGTATAAAGCAGAAATTTTGAATTGAACAGTTTTAGTATTGATAATCTGACTTTAAATCATGCTATATTTAATAGGTTTGCCTCAAACAGCCAATTGTGTCTTATGTTTTCCTTGCTCTTGTTCAATTTCAGAAATTAGTCTAGGCAAGATCAAAGTCAAAATGGCTCAGTGAAAGAATTTTCTGATGCTTTAGTGCTATGGTTTGAATTTAGCATGTTTATTGTTAGCAGAATTTGGCTGGTTAGCATCATAATTTATAATAAATTTAGCAACTCAGGGAAGCTATCATAACACCACTTCTCTTATTTCACTTTTGACTTTGATCTTCAGAAAATAAATTACTGCTTATGAACTCAGACTAATAAACTATAAACTTTGGTATTAAAAGTTCAAATGACTAAAATACGGGTGTGATTCAGTAATAGAATAGAGATTGGTGACTCAATCTCCAGCACCACTAGTGTTTAAAAGGATTTCTCTTACTATTATTTAATCATTAGATATAAACAAAGAATATAATTGCATTTCTGTATTAAGAAAACTCATAAAACCTTATTCCAAAGGATACCTCACATGTTAGCTATGACATCCAGAGAAATATGGAACTGACCTGGAACCTCTTCCCCACTGGCTAGATTTTAGACTCTGCTTTGCAGGTTGCTGGATAAGAAGAAGCCTCAATAATCTTACCAAGCTATGGACTACGCATGCTATAATAGTGACATGCCAGTCAAGATGATCCCACTGCTGCAACAGTAAAATGAATGCCACAGGGAGAACCAACCACTTTTGAATTGGATTTGAGCCTCTGGGAGAAAACCCATGCATAGTACTGTAGGGCAGGTCAAATGTCCATCACTGGGGATGAATTGACACTAGAGGAAACCTCATACCTTTGTCTGCTAAATGGATAGGCTGTCAAAATGTCTTCTAAGCATTTATGTTTATACACATAGATTAGTGATGCTCCAAACCTTGGTCAGAGAAGTGTCTTCTTATAATGGGATTCAGTCAGTACAGACTCTGGATACATGGTCAAAGTGTTGAGAATAAATGAGTGCTGTGTGCTCGGCCGTAAATGGAAAGTGTATACCACTCTCACGCACCCTCAGTGCTTATGGAACACCAGGGAAAAGGAAGCAGGAACACTGTTAGAGCTGGCAGATGGAAACTACTTCTATGAAATGCTATCTCTAGGACATGACATCGCTGTTTCACTCATGAACTGACAGCAGCTATGATTACCCTCAGAAGACCTGTAAAGATTGAGCCAGTCAACAACTTCTCCTGGATGAGAGAGGAGCATGAGGCCCCATACTCACCTGAGGAGCTACTGAAAGTGAATGGCTTCTGGGGGATAAGTGGTTTTCTTCAGAGTGGCCCATGATCCAAACCAGTAGAGAGTACATCCTGCGATCTTAAATCAACACTTTTGTGCAAATTTGTCACAGCAGCCATAAGAAGCTAGTGTAGGTACATATGCTACAAAAGGTACAAAAAATGCACAAGGACCAATGTACATTTAAATAGAAAGCTGCTATAATTTAAATGTCTGCAAGTGAAGAAATTCTTGGATCAATTATACTATGGAATCTTGAACTTGTTTACATATAAACATATAAAGCCATACTCACAACTACTCCACGTCATTTTTTCTCAAAAAATAAAGAATAAAATGCTATGGAAAGTGTTGAATATTTCTCTATATAACCCATCTCAATCCCATTCTTTCCTCTTCCTCCCACACCAAATGCTATCTTTGAGAGCTTGGGTATTAATTTCACACCTAGTTTTATTAAAGAGTATGCAACATTTTGTATGACTGTATCACTCTATGTATTGACATCTGAAATGAATTTTCTCCCAACATTATTTCTGAGGATTATCCACTCTGGCTTTAGTTCACTTATTTCACTCCTCTGTGATATTTTTGGTAAAACACAACAAAACAAAAATCTATAGTGCACTGTTATCATTCTCCTATTGAATACTGCTTCTCTCCCCACTAATAACTTGCTATTCATAGTAAGGATACAATAAACATCAGGGTGAATGTCTTCTGATGCACAAGTGCACAGATCTCCTGCAGTACGGGCATAGATGTGAAATGTGTGTATTAAACCACAATGCTTTTAACATTCCTAGATGTTGTCATGCTGATCTTTGGGGCAACTCAGATTCCTTTGAAATTTCCCTCATAATTAAATACATAGTATAATAAATTTGCATAAAGATGCTGTATTGGCCTCACTGAGTTGAGCATCCTCAGAAATTTCTCTGCAATTAAGCTACTATCACCCCTGAGCTATCTTTCTGGTTCTAGTTAAAGCATTTTTAAATTATATATAGCAGTATCTGCATTAGTATGGCTAAAGAGCTCTGATTAAAAGATAAAATATTTATTTGGTATTATAAGAAGCAACCCTTATGAGGCTCTGAAAATGTAAAATATATTTCCCTTGAATTTACTGACAACTGGCCTAAAACAGATTTCTAACGTCAAAGTTAAGCTATGTTCCAGAGGGAGGTTGTTCTTCACTTTCAGTGGTGATGAATTAAAAGAGCACGAATAAGACCTGGATGTCCTCAGAGCACCTTTATAGTATGTGCAAAGCCATGGCTTCAGTCCCCAGCATCACGAAAATAATCTAAGCAATGATGTGAGCATCTTTGTCAGTACTTTGTCAGTATCATGTCTGAAGTAATATTTGTGTAAATCTAATAATTAATAACCATTGTAACTTCTATATTACAAGTGAATAATTTGTCATACACAAAGATAAATAGTTTACTCAAAATTACACAGAGGAGGGATCCAGAATTGCAGTCCATAATCATTTCAAAAAACCACCAGCTTTCCTTGCTTCCTGGCAGCAATGTTTCCCTCTGTCAATCTTTGATAACAGCTTATAATTTTTTACTGAACAAGTAAAATAAATTATAACTTTAAAACTAAATTAAATAATTAATATTAATTTTAAAATAAGATAAAGTATGTAAATAAAGAGAAACTTTAAAAATAAGAAACCTAGGAAGGGGAATCATTTTATTCTGTCATTTCTCAGTGGCTGAACAAATACAAGATTTCTCTTAGCTCAGAAAACAAATGAAGTTGTTCCTCATTTTCTCAAGGGCATAACAAAAACACACAAGAAGCTGTGATCACTTCATACTCAACTATTCACAAACAAAACTCTGGAAGATTTATTGAGAATAACTTCAAAAACATTCATAACTTCTAAGATTGGTCAGAAGCCCAAGAAGCGGCCAAGCCTCTACACTGAAATTGAATCCTTGGAAATAGAAACGAACTCCATTTGTAAAGGATTCTGTGCCTCGCAGACTTGATGCCCACATGCAGTTAAAGTGGAGGGGACCCTGTCTCTGTGTTGCCTCACTATCTTGAGTTGTTTCTAGATATTCTTATGAGGCTGCACGGCTCATTTCTACTAGCTGAGTGACTGTAGGTGGCAGGTGAACTCTCAGTGCACCCAGATGAATTTTATAAACTCAAAGTGGATGACATGGTTACCATTGTCGCTAGGTATCTCTACTACAATTGGTCTCATTTGTTTTATAAAGACAGGGTTTCTCTGTGTAGCCCTAGCTGTCCTGGGACTGACTCTCTTTGTAGACCAGGATAACCTCAAAGTTCTCAAATTTTTGTCTCATTTCCAAATGTGATTATTAAAATTCATTGTTGTAGCCGGGCATGGTGGTGCACACCTTTAATCCCAGCACTTGGGTGGCAGAGGCAGGCAGATTTCTGAGTTCGAGGCCAGCCTGGTCTACAAAGTGACTTCCAAGACAGCCAGGAGTACACAGAGAAACCCTGTCTTGAAAAACCAAAAAAAAAAAAAAAAAAAAAAAAGAAGAAGAAAAAAAGAAAGAAAGAAAGAAAGAAAAAAAAAGAAAATTCATTGTTGTAACAATTTACCAGAAACTGAGCAGTCCTAAACAACATAAATCTATACTCTATGACCATAACTATATAAAAACAACATAAAACTATATATCTCTAATCTCACTGCTGTGGAAATGAGAAAAAGCCTAAGTTGAGCCTGACAAGCAAAAATTCAACCAGGACTCTGACCTTTCGAGAGGCAGGATAAAGATACTGTATATGGTGATTATTCTTGGTTATCAGTTGATTATATCTAGATTAACTAAAACACACATGTCTATGCTCACCAATGAGGGATTATTTTTCTTAATTAAATCACTTGAAGTGGGAAACCCACTTCTAATCAGGATCTCTAAAGTGGTAAGGTATACGTTTAATCCAGATCTTTTGAGTGGCAACACTCACTTTCATCTGGGTCACAACTTCTTGTGGCAGCCTGTATAAAAGGTATGGAAGAAGCTTGCCCTCTTTTTGTGTCTTTGCTCTCACTCTTCTATCAAGTCTATTTCTTCACTGCCGGTAGAGACTACTTCTTCATGACTGATGTATACAGAAGACCAGCTGAGACATCCAACATTGAAGACTACACAATTATTGGACCCATGGACATTTATTTGGTAGACAGTCACTATTAGAAGCCATTCTAATAAGTCATATATTATATACATATTTATATGTATATGATTACATGTATATATGTATATGTGTATATATATACATATATATGGATGAATATATATATATATATAGATAGATACATACATACATACATACATACATAGATACATAGATAGTGTTCCTCTAGAGTAGTAATTCTCAACCTTCCTAATGCTTTAACCGTTTAATACAGTTAATATATGTTGTGGTGACAGGCCCCCAACCATAAAATTATTTTTGTTTCTACTTCATAACTGTAAATTTTTCTGCTGTTATGAATTGTGATGTAAATATCATAATTCATGTGTTTTTCAATGTTCTTAGGCCACCCCTGTGAAAGGGTCATTCGACCCTCAAAGAAGCCACGACCCACAGGCTAAGACCCACTGCTCTAGGGACTCCTGGTAATATAGATTTTGGTACCAGAAGTGGTTCTAGAGAAATAGGCATATAAGGATATATTTTTTAATTACCTGGAATAGACTTTCAAATTTGCTAACTCCTATCGTTAATAAATTTTCTCCAGGAAATGAAGCCTTTCCTAGTAGCTTGAAAAGTGCTAAAAGCCCCTTGTGAAAACTATTTTAAAAACTTAAAAAGTCAACTGCATGTGATTATCTTAATTCGCCAACTGTGAGAGGCAACAGATTTGGTGACTGTATATAAAACTTTTGACAATTTGTAGAAAAACAAGGGTAAATGGTGATGCTGGGCAGTTGCTCCCACATCTCTGGATAAATTGACAAAAGAATGAGCCATGATAAATCCACTTCTAGCATCTCAGAATATGACAAAAGACAACCATTAATTCAGGGATAAAATTGACCAGCTCCAGGTGAGCATGAAGAGCCTCAAGGTTTTTACCTGTGCCCTGAAAGAGAATCTTCTCTCCAGCAGCCATTGGGCTCAAGTTTCAGGAAATCAAGCTGAGGCCTTCATTATAAGGTTGGCTGAATTACTGAAAATATTCAAGTCCCCGATTTTGCAGTGTGTTGGCAGTGAAAGTAAGGACATTGATTGGAAAAAGATGGGATCCTATTACTTGGGATGGGAATGTGTGTGAGGACCCTATTGAAGTGGAAAACTTAGAACCCTCAGATTCTCAAGGATTTATCTCACCTGTAGAAAGAGAGAAATGTGACAGTGGGCCCACAGTCATGGAATCCACTGGTCTTAACCATTTTCCCCACCACACTGAAAGAGCTGGCCCGATAGAAGGATGAGATGGCCTTTAGTTACAATGCAAATTAAGCAACAACAACCTAGGGGGCTGGGGCAAGGTACAGTATGTGGTATGGTGTCTTAGTTAGGGTTACTACTGCTGTGATGAAACACTGTTACTAGAGCAACTTGGAGAGAAAAGGCTGTATTTGACCTCTCCTTCCATGTTACTTCATTGTCGTGGAAGGAAGACAGGATAGGAACTCGAGTAGGGTAGTGATCCAGAAGCAGGAGCTGATACAAAGGCCGTGGAGGAGTGCTGCTTATTAGCTTGCTGCTTATGGCTTGCTCAGCCTGTTTTCTTGTAGAACCCAGAACTACAAGCCCAGGGACAGCACTACTCACAATAGGCTTGACCCTCCCCCATCAATTACTAATTAAGAAAATGCCCTACTGCCAGATCTTATAAAGACATTATCACAGAGAGGCAGTCTGGGAGCTCACAGCACAGCTCATTCCAGCTTAGGCTTCAGTCCTGAGGCCTCTGGCAGTAGCCCTCGGACCTCTCCGCTTCCGGATCCAGATCGGCCTGAGCAGCAGCTCCACATCTACAGGTCCTGAAAGAGGCAGGTGGGGCTTCCGGGCGGCCAGCGGGAGAGGTCGGTGTGCTCTGGTGAATCCAGCGGGCCCCAGCAGGAGCCTTCTGGTGCCTGCTTTGGGATCTGAACAGCCTGGGCCACAGCACTCGGTCTCCAGGAAGTGCGGGGGACCTGGTGTGCACCCAGAGTCAGTCTGGGAGCTCACGGCACAGCTTGTTCCAGCTTAGGCTTCAGTCCTGAGGCCTCTGGCTTTAGCCATCAGACCTCTCCACTTCCGGATCCAGATCGGCCTGAGCAGCAACACCACATCTCCAGGTCCTGAAAGAGGCAGGTGGGGTTTCTGGGCGGCCAGCTGGAGAGGTCTGTGTGCTCAGGTGAATCCAGCAGGCCCCAGCAGGAGCCTTCAGGTGTCTGCTTCGGGGTCTGAACAGCCTGGAAAACAACACCCTGTCTCCAGGCAGTGCAGGAGGTAAGCTGTGCACCAGAGGCCACCTGGGAAGGGGCAGCTTGCACTGGTGAGTCCAGCATTGACAACACCAACTAACACCAGTGAGAACTAGATGGCAAAAGGCAGACGCAGGAACGTCACTAACAGAAATCAAGGCAATATGACAACATCTGAACCCAATTCTCCTTTACCAGCATGTCCTGGATACCCTATCACACCAGTAAAACAAGATTTGGATTTAAAATCACTGGTCATGACGCTGGTACAGGAACACATGAAGGACATACTTAAAGAAATTCAAAAGAAAATGGATCAAAAGCTAGAAGTCCTTGCAAGGGAAACACAAAAATCAATGAAAGAAAGCCAGGAGAATACAAAAGCCAATAATGAGGAAACACAAAAAACACTTAAAGAAATACAGGAGAACTTTTGTGAACAGGCTGTGGTCATGAAAGAGGAAACACAAAAATCTCTTAAAGAATTACAGGAAAGCACAAACAAGCAAGTGAAGGAGCTAAGCAAAACCATCCAGGATCTAAAATCAGAAGTAGAAACAACTAAGAAAACTCAAAGGGAGACAACTTTGGAGATAGAAAGCCTTGGGAAGAAATCAGTGGACATAGATGCAAATATCAACAACAGAATACAAGAGATAGAAGAAAGAATCTCAGATGCTGAAGATACCATAGAAACCATGGACTCAACAGTTAAAGAAAATGCAAAAAGCAAAAAGTTTGTAACCCAAAATATCCAGGAAATCCAGGACACAATGAGAAGACCAAACCTAAGGATTATAGGCATAGATGAAAGTGAAACAGCTTAAAGGGCCAGCAAATATCTTCAATAAAATTATGGACGAAAACTTCCCTAACCTAAAGAGAGATATGCCCATGAATATACAAGAAGCCTACAGAACTCCAAACAGACTGAACCAGAACAGAAATACTTCCCGTCACATAATAATCAAAACACCAAATGTACTAAACAAAGAAAGAATATTAAAGGCAGTAAGAGAAAAAGGCCAAGTAACATATAAAGGAAGACCTATCAGAATCACAGCAGACTTTTCACCTGAGACTATGAAGGCTAGAAGATCCTGGGCTGATCTCATGCAGACTCTAAGAGAACACAAATGCCAGCCAAAACTACTATATCCAGCAAAACTCTCAATCACCGTAGATGGAGAAACTAAGATATTTCATGACAAAACCAAGTTTACCCAATATCTATCCACAAAGCCAGCCCTAAAAGGATAATAGGAGGAAAACACCAATACAGGGAGGGAAACTTCACCAAGGAAAAAGCAAGATAGTAACCTTTCATCAAACCCAAAAGAAGTTAACCAATCAAATTTAAAAAATAACGTCAAAAATGACAGGAAGTAACAATCACTATTCCTTGATACCTCTTAACATCAATGGACTAAATGCCCCAATAAAAAGACATAGACTAACTGACTGGATACGTAAATAGGACCCTACATTTTGCTGCTTACAGGAAACACACCTCAGGGTCAAAGACAAACACTACCTTAGAGTAAAAGGCTGGAAGACAATTTTACAAGCAAATGGTCTCAGGAAACAAGCTGGAGTAGCCATTTTAATATCAGATAAAATTGACTTTCAACCCAAAGGCATCAAAAGAGACCCTGAGGGACACTTCTTGCTGGTCAAAGGAAAAATGCAACAAGAAGAACTCTCAATCCTGAACATCTATGCTCCAAATGCAAGGGCACCCTCATTCGTAAAAGAGACTTTATTAAAGCTCAAAGCACACATTGCACCTAACACAATAATCGTGGGTGACTTCAACACTGCACTTTCCTCAATGGACCGATCAGGAAAACAGAAACTAAACAGGGACATAATGAAATTAATTGAAGCTTTGGACCAATTAGATTTAACAGATATATATAGAACATTCTATCCTAAAGCAAAAGAATATACCTTTTTCTCAGCACCTCACGGTACCTTCTCCAAAATCGACCATATAATTGGTCACAAGACAGACCTCAACAAATATAAGAAGATCGAACTAATCTCATGCCTCCTATCAGATCACTATGGAGTAAAAGTGGTCTTCAATAGCAACAAAAACAACAGAAAACCCACATACACGAGGAAATTGAACAATACTCTACTCAATGATACCTTGGTCAAGGAAGAAATAAAGAAAGAAATTAAAGACTTTTTAGAACACAATGAAAAAGAAGACACAACATACCCAAATCTATGGGACACAATGAAAGCAGTGCTAAGAGGAAAACTCACAGCCCTGAGTGCCTCCAAAAAGAAAATGGAGAGAGCATACATTACCAGCTTAATGACACACCTGAAAGCCCTGGAACAAAAAGAAGCTATTTCACCCAGGAGGAGTAGAAGGCAGGAAATCATCAAACTCAGGGCTGAAATCAATCAAGTAGAAACAAAGAGAACCATACAAAGAATCAACAAAACCAGGAGCTGGTTCTTTGAGAAAATCAACAAGATAGATAAACCCTTAGCCAGACTGACCAAAGGGCACAGAGAAAGTATCCAAATTAGCAAACTTAGAAATGAAAAGGGTGATATAACAACAGAAACTGAGGAAATCCAAAAAACCATCAGATCCTACTACAAGAGCCTGTACTCAACACAACTGGAGAACCTGGAGGAAACGGACAATTTCCTTGACAGATACCAAATACCAAAATTAAATCAGGACCAAACAGATCATCTAAACAGTCCCATAATGCCTAAAGAAATTGAAGGAGTCATAGAAAGTCTTCCAACCAAAAAAAGCACAGGACCAGATGGTTTCAGTGCAGAATTCTATCAGACCTTCAAAGAAGAGTTAACACCAATACTCTTCAAATTATTCCACAAAATAGAAACAGAAGGAACACTACCCAATTCCTTCTATGAAGCCACAATTACGTTGATACCAAAACCACACAAAGATCCAACAAAGAAAGAGAACTTCAGACCAATTTCCCTTATGAACATCGATGCAAAAATACTCAATAAAATTCTTGCCAACCGAATCCAAGAACACATCAAAATGATCATCCACCATGATCAAGTAGGCTTTATCCCAGGAATGCAGGATTGGTTCAATATACAGAAATACAACAATGCAATCCACTGCATAAACAAACACAAAGAAAAAAACCACATGGTCATTTCATTGGATGCTGAAAAAGCATTTGACAAAATTCAGCATCCTTTCATGCTTAAAGTCTTGGAAAGAACAGGAATTCAAGGCCCATAACTAAACATAGTAAAAGCAATATACAGCAAACCGGTAGCCAGCATCAAACTAAATGGAGAGAAACTCGAAGCAGTCCCACTAAAATCAGGGACTAGACAGGGCTGCCCCCTTTCTCCTTATCTTTTCAATATTGTACTTGAGGTACTAGCTCAGGCAATTCGAAAACATAAGGAGGTCAAAGGGATACAAATTGCAAAGGAAGAAGTCAAACTCGCATTATTTGCAGATGACTTGATAGTCTACCTAAGTGACCCAAAAAACTCCACTAGAGAACTCCTACAGCTGATAAACAACTTCAGCAAAGTGGCAGGTTATAAAATCAACTCAAGCAAATCAGTGGCCTTCCTATACTCAAAGGATAAGCAGGCTGAGAAAGAAATTAGGGAAATGACCCCCTTCACAATAGCCACAAATAGTATAAAGTATCTTGGGGTGACTCTTACCAAACATGTGAAAGATCTGTATGACAAGAACTTCAAGACTCTGAAGAAGAAAATGGAAGAAGACCTCAAAAAATGGGAAAACCTCCCATGCTCATGGATCAGTAGAATCAATATAGTTAAAATGGCCATTTTGCCAAAAGTAATCTACAGGTTCAATGCAATACCCATCAAAATCCCAACTCAATTCTTCACAGAGTTAGAAAGAGCAATTATCAAATTCATCTGGAATAACAAAAAACCCAGGATAGCTAAAACTATTCTCATCAACAAAAGAAATTCTGGGGGAATCAGTATCCCTGACCTCAAGCAATACTACAGAGCAATAGTGTTAAAAACTGCATGGTATTGGTACAGTGACAGGCAGGAGAATCAATGGAACAGGATTGAAGATCCAGAAATGAACCCACACACCTATGGCCACTTGATCCTTGACAAAGAGGCTGAAAACATCCAATGGAAAAAAGATAGCCTTTTCAACAAATGGTGCTGGTTCAACTGGAGGTCAGCATGCAGAAGAATGCAAATTGATCCATCCTTGTCTCCTTGTACCAAGCTCAAATCCAAATGGATCAAGGACCTCCACATAAAGCCAGACACTCTGAAGTTAATAGAAAAGAAACTGGGGAAGACCCTTGAGGACATCGGTACAGGGAGAAAGTTTCTGAACAGAACACCAATAGCATATGCTCTAAGAGCAAGAATTGACAAATGGGACCTCATAAAATTACAAAGTTTCTGTAAGGCAAAGGACACCATCAAGAGGACAAATCGGCAACCAACAAATTGGGAAAAGATCTTCACCAATCCTACATCAGATAGAGGGCTAATATCCAATATATATAAAGAACTCAAGAAGTTAGACTCCAGAAAACCGAACAACCCTATTAAAAAATGGGGTACAGAGTTAAACAAAGAATTCTCACCTGAAGAACATCGGATGGTGGAGAAGCATCTTAAAAAATGCTCAACTTCATTGGTCATTAGGGAAATGCAAATCAAAACAACCCTGAGATTTCATCTTACACCAGTCAGAATGGCTAAGATTAAAAATTCAGGAGACAGCAGGTGTTGGAGAGGGTGTGGAGAAAGAGGAACACTCCTCCACTGCTGGTGGGGTTGCAAATTGGTACAACCACTCTGGAAATCAGTCTGGCGGTTCCTCCGAAAACTGGGCACCTCACTTCCAGAAGATCCTGCTATACCACTCCTGGGCATATACCCAGAGGTTTCCCCACCATGTAATAAGGATACATGCTCTACTATGTTCATAGCAGCCCTATTTATAATTGCCAGATGCTGGAAAGAACCCAGGTATCCCTCAACAGAAGAGTGGATGCAAAAAATGTGGTATATCTACACAATGGAGTACTATTCAGCCATTAGAAACAATGAATTCATGAAATTCTTAGGCAAATGGATGGAGCTGGAGAACATCATACTAAGTGAGGTAACCCAGACTCAAAAGATGAATCATGGTATGCACTCACTAATAAGTGGATATTAACCTAGAAACCTGGATTACCCAAAACATAATCTACACATCAAATGAGGTACAAGAAGGAAGAGTGGCCCCTTGTTCTGGAAAGACTCAATGAAGCAGTATTCAGCAAAACCATAACGGGGAAGTGGGAAGGGGTCGGTGGGAGGACAGGGGGAGAGAAGGGGGCTTACGGGACTTTTTGGGAGTGGGGGGCTAGGAAAGGGGAAATCATTTGAAATGTAAATAAAAAAATATACTGAATAAAAAAAATTTAAAAAAAAAGACATTATCACAACTGAGGTCCCCTCCTTTCAGAAAATTCTATCTTCGTGCCAAGTTGATACAAAATTAGCCAACACAAGAAAGTTTCTCCTATAGCCAGGATCACAAGTCCAGGAATCAAGGGGTAGAAAAGGAAATAGTTCTACTCACTATTACCCCTGGTGATCACTAGAAATCTTTTTGCTTCCTGTTCCTATGACCTTAAGTTCTGCTAGCCTAGAAGTTTTGGGTCCAGAGTGGAGAGTTCTCCTGCCAGGAGTCATAAAGAACCTTTCATTGGAGTCTCAGACTTCCCCCCTGGCCACTTTGGACTTCTGAAGGCCATAAGTTAACAGGCTAAGAAAGGATAACAGTGTTAAAAGGGATGATTGATCCAAATTACCATTGGGAAATTGAACTGCTTCTCCACAAAGGAGAAAGATCATGTCTAGAGTGCAGGGATCCTTTAGAGTATCTCTTGGTGCTACTATGTCCTGTGATTAAAGTTAATGGGAAACTACAATAATCTAACCCAGGCAGGATGACAAAGGGCACATATTCTTGAGCAATGAAGGTATGGATCACTCCTGCAAGCAAAGATGTGAGACCTAATGAGGTACTTGCAAAGAGTGGAGGAAACACAGTATGGGTAATAGACGACGTTAATTATAAATACCAGCTAAAGCCATGTGAATAGATGCAGAAACAAGGATTATAATTGACATGTGTTTCTGTCATATCTAAGAATATGTTTGTACAGATATTTGTGTTTCATTTTCTCCATTTTTTAATCCTATAATATATTTCTGTTCCTATGACCTTAAGTACTGCTTGCCTAGAAATTTTGGCTCCAGAGTAAAAAGTGGTCCTGCCAGGAGCCACAACAAACCTTCCATTGAATTTAGAGACTCAGACTTCTCCCTGGTCACTAAGGACTTCTGATGACCTTAATTCATCACAGCGGTTCTCATAATTAAGTTTGAGGTACTCAAAGGATGTCCCTCAAGGGACATTGCCACCTATTCTAAATTTATGAAGTAGTTATGATTGTTCTAGCATGTTAGGAGTAATTATGACCTGGCTAAATATATAATGCATTTGTGATTATACTTAGGATGGTTATATCAATGTTAGGAGTTATTATAACCTGTTTATTGTTTTCATTTGGAAATTAAGGATGACATAATGTGTTGGGGTGACCTTCCTTTACATTGTATAAAGGTGAGTCTCTGTATTTTCAATTGTTGATTACTATACAAGCAGAGTGCTATATGCTGGCCAGATTTTGGTATTATTTCTATGGGCTGCACTAGTTTTTTTATTTGTAACTGTGTGTCCTTGCACACCTGCCCAAGAAATGAAAGTCAGGCAGCCCTTAATACCTCAAGACAACCTAAGAGATGGACCGGGCATTGTTTTGCTGCTGATTGAGTCAAACTGGAATATGCCTTTGTTGTACCAGGAAGCATGCATGAACCCCAAAAGACCACCAAGGAGCTGATTCTGGCACAATCACTCTAGGGTCTCTACTCAAGCTGGAGCCTGAGCCTCACCACCATCTCTGACACAGCAGGCAGCACTGAGCCTAGTTTCAGGCAAGCATTTATTAGAGGCAAGAAAGGATCTAGCCTGGCACACATCTGATTGGGAGGCCATTGTGACCTTTAACATAATTGGCTGGTGCTGGGAGCCAAGCGATAGACTTAATTTCTGTTTTCGTCTTCACTGGTGCTGGTTAGGAAGTGAAGTGCCAGGGGCAGGTTTGTAACCCAGAGGTACCGATTTGTTGGGGAGTACCTGGAAACTGGTGCTAGGTGCAGGCTTGTAACCTAGAAGCTGGGGGCCAGACACCAGCTGATTAGTTAACTCCAGTTCAACCTTAGGTTAGATTCTCTAACATAGAGTCTGAACCCAAAAGATCTGGTCTCACCCCAGCAAAAAGCCAACAACTTTAAACTGTGTAAAAGCCTCCATGTCTTAATTAAACCTTAGGTGGAGTCAACAAAAGTTCCACAATAATAAGGAAATGTGACTGTGTGCCAGCAACAAGAGGTGGACTTGTGGCAGCTATAATTTGTCAACTTTACTACATCTAGAAAAGATGGGCACACCTGTGAGGGAAGTGTCTCTTAATTAAATCACTTGAAGTGGACAGATCCATTCCTAATCAGGATCTTTGAGGTGGGATGATACACCTTTAATCCAGATCTTTTGAAAGCCCCCTTTGTTCTGGGCCACTCCTTCTGATGGCAACCAGTATCAAGAACATGGAAGAAGGAAGCTTGCTCTCTTTGCCTGCTTTCTCTTACTCTTGCTAGCAAGTCCATTCCTTCACTGGCAGTAGAGCCTACTTCTTCTTCATGGCTTCAGTGTACACTGAAGACCAGTTTCGACATCCAGCTTTGCAGACTGAACAACTGCTGAATTCATGGACCTTCATTTGGTAGACTGTACCTGTTGGAAGTCATTCTAACAAATCTTATTTATATAGAGAGAGGATCCTGACTATGACACTGCCTTTTCCAGCCTCTTGAAACCACTTCAGTTCCTCATCTCCTGTTCCATGCCATCTTCAAAACATCTATGACCACTGAAGTCATTCAAACTCAGGCCCAGATCAGCCCGTATCTCTTGTGCCTCTTACACACTTAATGTCCATGGGATTACATAGGTCTCATGGATAATACAGGATACTTTCTTAATTTCAAGTTTTCCTGGTTTCTCAACAATATTAATTGTCTTTTGTCATATATACTGTATCATCATATTCACAATTCTAGGAGATTAGGGCAAGGGCAAATTTAAGAAGCCATTGCACCATACAGACACTATTTTAACTTTCTTTGATAAATGTACTAAATATAAGCCAATACACCTCCCAAATAAAATCAAATGTTAGATGAATAATTTCGTTCTTTGAACACTACTTTAAAAAAAATCTTTTTCTCATGAATGTTCTTCCATAGTCACAAAATATAAGGAGCTATAAAAAGGTGTAAGAAACATATAATTCTGCTGCTTTCTAAGTTCATCAGGCAAAATATGAATCCTCTTGACAAATTGGTCCTTTTAGCATTTTGCTTTCTGTTTTCCATGTTTAAGAATGTTTTATCATGTTTATGAATCTATTTAGAAGCCAATTGTTAGATGAACAATTTTTTTGTTCTGTAGTTTTTTTTCCTTTGTCCTGAGAATGTAAACAAAAAATCACACATATAGATTCTATAAAATAATTTTACTTTCCCTTATGACTAACAGTATTTTAAATCTCTTTAAAAGGCTAAATAAGTGCATTTATATTAAAACTGTAGAATTTCTTTCTCATTACTCCGAGTGAAAGGCTGTAATTTCATATCTTGCCAAGTTAATATAATTTTCATCAACTGAAGTACACAGTTCAATCTCAAAGCCTTGAAAATAAATGAAACGATAAAGAAATGAAGAGGCAGATCAATCCATTTGATCCTGGAAATTCATCAGAATGTCTAATTCTGTCCTTTGACATTAGCCTTTATTGACTTGGTCATCTGGACAAATGAGTTCCTACTCTCACACCTTCAATTTCATGCTTCACTCTTTCCTGAACTAAATTTCTTTAATATTAAGCACATCCTTAGTATTTGCTCCAGTGGGGAGAAAATCCATTTTATAACAATCTTAACCTTAAAATTATTCTTTTATAAAATCTTTGGAAAGACCTTTAAAAAAATCTATTTCTATGGACCTGTTCAAACATGTCCATAATAATGCCATATTTATCAAGTGCTCAAAACTAGGGCAAACTTTTTTCTCTAGTAAAAATATTTACCCTTTGTTTCCATAGGAAATATTTTTTCTAGTTTAGGAGATTTATTGCTACAAATACATCTATAAATTTAGGTCAATAATGTGGATTTGAATAAACATGAATGCAAAAATATTTCAACCAAATTCTTATTAGATTATATACCTACTACGACAAAAGATTTCAAAATATAAAGTTTTATGGGCTTATGACATTACAATTCATTTTACAATATCTTAAAAAATTAATATCATTTCTAAGGCTTTTATCTCAATACTCCAAAGATTAATGACTGTTTACAAAGACTGCCTTGTAAAACTAAAACATGTTCCATTAGATTAACAGCTATTGTGTTAATAGTACCATTATCCTTTCTTTTAATATGAAGGATAATAAAATATAGATTTAGGAATATTATAGCATAGCTGAGAGGAAAGTTAGCTGCTCTGTCTTGGAAAAATCGTAAAGATTTCAACAGCATCAGACAATAAAACTTTCAGCATATTTTATAGTGTTCTTCTTCTAGGAGTGTCTACTGGGAAGACAATTCTCATAAAGAATTATCTTTCATGGAATATTCATAAGGTATAAGACTCACAGAATTTTCTCTACATGTAGGTATATTCCATGACTGAATTTGAGGGCTATTTACAAAATATATACAATATTTCCCTATTCAAGCAATGTATATATATATTGTTTTTAACTCTCTTGCCTTTCTCCAACTGTTCTTGAACCCAAGACCAGAATCCTTTTCTCCATATGAAATCTATAAGTTGAATTTTAAAAGACACATATCCTTCTGCAATAATCTCACTTGGGCCAATAAATGACTTGAAAGTTCAATAAGATTTATGTGTCCTAATCACCATAGTGACTGTCAACGGAGTGATAAGAGGGATTCTGAAAAAGAGCAGGCCTTAGTAAAGGGCAGCTTCATATTTAGCTACTTATACCATAACTGCAGGAGGACAGCAACATACTGCTTCAAGTTTGTATTTCTTGCTACGGAAGTCAATGCTAAAGTATAAAATGCTGCCTTGCTCCTAACAGGGACAGGAGGTGAAATATTTAGGTTAGTGAATGTTGGCAAAAAATATTATACTTAAAAGTTCAGAATGATTATCTTCATCTTCTAGTTTGCTCAAATATAATCAAATATAAATATGCACTCATTTGTCCATAGTGAATTTATTTCATCAAATATTTGAGTGAAAAATATTTTCGAGAGACTGTGTTGGTGCCTTAGAGGATACAAGACAAAGGAAACAACTATAGTGTCAGGTACAGGAAGTGAAACCATTACTGTGTTCTGGAGTCATGACAGAATTTGTGTTATGAGCGTTAGATGGGTGGATGTAGAGGAAACACATAGCCAAACACTTAAGACAGAAACTGGCAAATGATAAAAGGCAAAGCAAAAAAAAAAAATTAAGAATATTGCAGGAAGGACTGCAATATCATTTTATAAAGTACTAAAAAATAAATGATTAAAATAAAGGTATTTACCTAATATTGAAATGAGAGTAAAAAAGCCATACAATGCAGGAGGCAAAGTATGTGTTGATCATGTTTGGCATAGGAGCAGGGAGAGAATCCTGGGTAGGTGCCTTGGAAGATAAAAGGTAAAGGAAACAATGATGTTCTTAGGTACAGGAAATGAAACCATTATTGTATTGTGGAGACAATAATGGAGGGATAGGAACTTACTTCATGCAGAATAAGGAAGGGCAACCTGGCCCTGTTTGGCAGATGCCTCTCTTCTACATCCTTTAAAATGGTTAAGGAGGAAGGCTTTCTAGGAGAAGGCAACACAGAGCAAATATACTTTCTGCTGTCGACTGAGAGTCGTCATGTACACATGGTGCCTGGATCCCAAGAAGTAGATTTTCAGAGCCAAGCCTATGTTGCATCCTAGATAAACTGACAAAAACAAACAAACAAACAAACAAAATAACCTATAAGAGTTCCCAGTATGACAGTCAGAAAGAGCAGATTTACTTGTGAACAGAGAACCAAAGGCAACAGGTGTGCATCAGGTGACTACCTTATTCCATTTATGGAAAACCTAGCTCCACCTTATAATGCATATGTGTGTAGCTGATAAGTGGTTCTGAAGGATAACAATGCGTGCTTTATTCAAATCTGAGGTCCTAGAAACTGGATCTCAAGTGGCAGGTGATAACACTCAAGTCCTGGTTAGTGTCTCACACTTCACTAGTTGGAAAATGCCTCCACAAACGAAGCAGCCAACCCAACTTGAAGAAAACAGAAAAAGACCTCACAGGAGAGCCTTGTTTTCTTCTTTTCCAGCCCCCCTTACTGGTCAGAGCCTTTTCTTATTCTCTCCCAAGCTATAAATGTCCTCCTCAATAGTTCCTCTTTTCTGAGCTGCTGGTCAGATGTCTCAAACCCTCCACCTGCAGGTAGCAATGTGGAAGGATCCAAGCAGACCTCAGCCACATCCTTTGTGTAAATGGATTGCACAATTTCTTTTCTGATGCCACCTTTAAGCCAAGGGCTTGCCCAAAGTCTTTCAGAAACCAGCCTCTGATTGTACCTTTTTCCTTAGATTAAAAAGTCTTCTGTGCCATAAACTACTGCATCTCTCTATACCTCGTTTTAGGTATTTAAGGTAAAGAATTCCTACCAATGTTTTTCTCAATCTCTAAAGTCCAGCCATTACCATCCCATCAGGGTAAAAGACTGTTCTCTGTCTTTCGGAATCTGGCCATGTGGTTTTCTATACACCACATAGTGAGTATCAGTGAGCTCCCTTTACAGCATTCCTCTCAACCTGTGCTCTTGGAAAGTATGCTCCAACTATTTACGTCAAGAGGACCCCATTCCCTCCTTAGTCTATGTGCTTTTTAATAAGCTGGGCAAGTGACTTTGGAGCCATCCTGTCTGACCATCCTATCTGAAAATCAGAACTTTCATTGATTATAGAAAATAGGTGCTTTTCACCCTAGGTATGATATGCAAAGCATAAATCCTTACTACTGAAACCTGTTGTTACTGGGATGAGAAACATTCTGAAGAAGCTGCTAAGAAATAAAAAGAACAAAAGGTGGTAGAGCAAGCCATAACTGGATAACAACTAAGGCAACGCTACTGTTTTAAATGTTTTTTAAATCATTTGAGAAGAATTTTGGCTTTTTATTCCCCCATTGGCTTTATCTCCTCAAATATCCATGATAGAAACCCTGTCCTCAGATCTCAGTCTCTGATTCTTTCATTTTGCTCATGTATATGACCTTATCCTGCCTGATCTTCAATTCACATCATGGTGTTGAGCATATTTTCTGCTTTCCTGACCTCCATCACTAAATGTCTTCAGACAAGATTTTATGCATGAATGGAACAATCCACATACCGTATTTACACTCTCTTGACTGCCTACTAGGAATACCCAAGCTTTTGACATGATAAAGTCATTTAGTTATCTTCAAGGTTGACTCTAGAGCAGTATTCCCCAACTATTTATGTCAAGAGCAACCCATCCCCTACTTAGTCTATGTGCTTTTTAAATCATTTGAGATGAATACTCAAATGAATTCTCAGTCTGAGTTGTGACCCTTTAACAGGGTTTAATCGCCCTTTCACGGGGGTTGCCTAGGACCATCTTTATATCAGATATTTTCATTATGGTTCATAATAGTAGGAAAATTACAGTTACAATGTAACAATGAAATAATTTCAGATTGGGGTCGAAACATGAGGCACTGTATTAAGGGGTTGTAGCATTAGGAAAGCCAAGAACCATTGCCCTAGAGAATCTTACAATCAGGTTTTTTAAATGGCAAAATTTTAATCTCATTTTAAATAAGTTTACTATTTTGTTCTTGGTCTTATTGTTAGCTATCTTTGCTACCAAGAACTGCAAATTCAAATTGAACACAATGGCAGGCCCTTAGGCAATTGTGCTGATTGGCTAATGTTTTGAACAGCCTTCTTACCTTTAATGTCACCCCTTCCCAAGGATGTTCACTTTAATTTTTCAGAGATGTTTTTCTATAGTATGAATCTGTATATCCCAGCCTCACTAAACCTTTCGTAAATCCTATTTTGCATAAGTTGGGTCTCACACATGACATGATGTGTGTTTTATTCCTAATGCCATTGTTCTTGAAAGAATATCCTTTTACAGGGAAAATAAATGGGAACAAATACTTCATGAATCAAATCCAGGATTGGGATGGATCTTAAAATGCTAGCCCTGTGGTTTGTAGTGCAACTCAAAGGTAGAGTGTATACTTAGCATGTGTGAAACTGAATACAACTCCAGGTAACAATGGTAGTAACAAAAGAATACCAGCCCCAAATATGGTCTAAAATGTTTCTAATAAATAACCATATTCCACTATCAGTCATGTTTTTAAGAGGCAAGCATGGTCCTTTCAACTGCATAATTTTATAAGATTTCTATATAATTCTGCCCATTATGTTTTAGTGGGACAGTCACAAAGTAAAAAACTTTGCAAAGAATAGTCATGATGAATAAGGAACATTGCCAGGAGAAACATGGGCTTTCTTTACAAGGAGAAGATGTATGGTAAAAGCAATATTTGTGCTCTGATATTTGAAGGATTGTCATGTGGATGAACAAACGTGACAATTCTCTTCTGCTCCAGATGGCATACAGAGATTAAATTTTATATGAAGTTATATCTTGACTCAATATAAGACAGTACATTAAAATAATGTTTCTGTCCAGCTATAAAAGGGGCTTATGTAAAAGAAAAGTTTTGTAAAGAATTAATCAAGTCTGTGCTCCAACAACAACAAAACAAACCAAATCTTAGTAGTTCATCAAACAAAGTTTCTTATTTACACTATCTGCCCAACACAGGTCAGGGAGAAAAAACATATGGTAGCACTCCAAGACCCAAGATGACAGAGATTGTATCATCATATAATATTGCTATTTGAATACAGGTCCCCAGGGCTGCCATGGCAGGGAGACATAACTTGGGTCAAAATGAACTCAAGTGCTTCTGCCTGGAATGCATTCCTATCGTTTCTACTTAAATCTCAACAGCCAAAGAATCCAAGGATATGTTTAATACTAAGGAGATGGGACACATCACAACTAAATATCTGGAAGGAGAAAGATGACAGAATCCTCAGTGACTACTTGTAACATTTATACAGCTCTGTAGGATTTAAGCCAAATTGAAGTAACACTAGCTATTTTGTAGAAAAAAAAAATTAGATTTTTTACCCCCTTTAAATTCTAGGCTTATAGAAATCTAACTTACCACATAGTTCCTTTAAGATGGAGGATGTTGCAGTTTAGGTGAAATAAATAACTCTGGAATGTTGAAATGCCTCATAGGAAAATCACTATGCTCAATATTTGAAGGTACTGAGCTGAGCTTACAAAGATCTTGGCTGCAAGAGCAAAATATTGACAGGTCAACAGCTCTAGCTCTGTTTGATAAGCCTGCCATGCTCCATCTTTTTCAAATATTTACGTTTGGCTTCTGCATAAGAGTTGTTGATTTTCAGTAGAGGCTGCGGTGAATGACAGTTGATAACTGTTCTCTGTGTTGCACAGAATTTACTTGCAAGGTTTTGAGCTATTTTTCCATCTTCCACAGTAAACGTGTATGCTGAGTTAAACAGGTGGCCTTAAATGCTGTCAGCTGTATTCTAGTGGCTTGATTGTGTCTTTCACTATGTAAAAACCACTTCTTATAGGTTATGTTATTTATATTAGTCTCCTGATTCATATTACTGCAGATATTGCTTAAATTGAGAGCAATTACCCAGCTCATTTTTGCTCATTTTAAACCTGCTGTGTCCTCAATATTTTTTTTCTAAATGATGGATCAAATAAGGACAGCTAACCATTTTCTGCATGGTAGAGCTGTCTAGGTACCCTGGAAGTTACCTTAAGATGACCTAATGCACCCCATTGTCTTACATGTAAAAGATAATAACATTTGGCATCTCTTAATAGTGTATTCTGTTCTTGGTACACAGTTAATGGCTTCTTGTGTAGGATCTCAATCTCTCGAGCTCAGTAGAGGGAGTGTTGTTATTATTATTTTGAGCCCCCATGGGGACTAGGACACCTACTGTCATGTGGACACCCAGAATGACCTCCTTTCTCCTGGTTTCAAACCTCAACTCTAGTTATAACTAGAGTAACTACAGTAGGGGAAAGTGAACCAATAAGGAATCCTGACAGGAAAAGAATATTTTCATGGGTTCTAAGAACCTCTGAAAAAATTCATTTGCAAATCCCCTCATTGGCAAAGGCGTAGATAAATGGGCACACGCCTTTAAACCATGTAACTCGGGGGAAGGGCCAAAAAGTCAGGGAGTGAGCAGTAAGATTTTGTCTCCTAGTGATGTCAGAAGCTGTACTCATAAAGCCTCACTAACACAACTGCCCAAACATGTGCTCAACAATGACGACACCAATACACACACCAAAGAGGATGGGGAGCCCATGAAGCCTCAGTCCTACACAGAGAACTACAGGTAATTAAGGAATGGCCAGAGCAGGAGAAATCGTCCTCCCATGGAAAAGCACACCAACTGGGTTATTCAATACCATATGGTCAGGCATGAAAACATACATATGAATAACATCATACATGGTGACCAGATCATATTTAGGGAGATAGAAATATAGACAAAGATACACACACACAGAGAGAGAGAGAGAGAGAGAGAGAGAGAGAGAGAGAGAGAGAGAGATGCCTACAATAACAATCAATGAAAAAAGAAATCACAAATGTAAAAGAAAGAGGAGGGGTGTGGGGGGTGTATAGGAGGGAGGGTGTATGGGAGGGAGGGGTGTATGGGAGGAAGGGTTGTGAGAGGGAGGGTGTGTGGGAGGGAGGGTATGTGGGAGGGAGTGGTATATGGGAGGGAGGGTATATGGAAGGGAGGGGTGTGTGGGAGGGAGGTGTGTATGGGAGGGAGGGTGTATGGGAGGGAGGGTGTATGGGAGGGAGGGTGTTGGGAGGGAGGTGTGTATGGGAGGGAGGGTGTATGGGAGGGAGGGTGTATGGGAGGGAGGGTTTGGAGGAAAGAAAGGGATAGGAGAAATGTAATTACACTATAATCTCAAAAGTTAGAAAACTGTAACATTTTGAGATATTGAACTAAGTTTCAGGGTTTTAGAACTGCTTCAGTTCATCACAGTTCTTATATATTAAGTGAAGGGGACGACAAGATATTAACTAATCTAAGAGAAAAATTATATAGTACAATGTATTTATGGAATAAAATGCAAAGCCTCCAGAAGCCCTGAAACATTACCTAACCCATGAAAACAAAAACAAATACTGAACCTATTAAACAGTGAGATCTGAAAACCTACAATCTTTCTAGGGTCTTTTCTATAGCACTTTCTTGGTTTGTTTTTTTATATCAGTAATGCTTATCTGTTAGTGAGGGATTTATGATTTATATGATTTCCAATTTTATTAATATTTTAGATATTTTTAATTTCCCTCTTCAATCAAATTACATTTTATAATATCATTGAGGAGGTTTAACCAATTTGTTTATCTTTTTTCATAAACTGAAATCAATAAAATCAGGGAAAAGCAACCTTGTTCAATCCCATCTCTAAACCTGAAAACCTTTCTGTGAGGTTTATTTTATCAAACTGTTACACCCTGGGCTGAAGAGATAAAAGCATGAAGACCTGAGATCAAATCCTGACACCCCACCCACCCAAAATTGTGCCTAATTATTCATGGCTATAACCGAATGGAAGGAGGCAGAAACGAAAGGATTGCTGGGGCTTAGATTAATTAATATTAATATTGTTGGCAAGCATCCTAACACTAGGCTCAGTAAAAGACCTTTTACCACTAGGAGTACATTCACACACACACACACACACACACACACACATACGCACACAGGCGTGCATGCATGCATGCTTGTTATACATGCCAAGAGGTGAAGACCCTTCCTCCTCTGCCTACATCTGCTCTTATACAGTGTTTCTGTCAATATACCTGATACCGGCTGTGGTCCAGTCCTTCGGTACCAAGCCCCCCAAAGTCCAGCATCTGTCCTGAGAGAAACCTGTGTCTGGCTCTGCAGCAATTCTACATTAAAGACTTCCTTCCGAGCACCGTGATAGGAGTCTCTCTCCAGCCAACCACCCCAGAGCATCTACAGGTGTGAGGTGTTGAACGCTGCATCTCACCCTAGTGCTCTGATGGCAAGTGGGGAGGGGGTGCAGTAGGGTGTGCACTTCAAAGGACAGCTCTACACCCTAATTCTGTAGCAGCAACAAAGGAGACAAGGTTGTGGTATGGCTAAAGTATGAATATATTGTGGGGTAAAGGTTTTGGCAGGCTGCGCTGGAGATATAACCTTTATTCCTCTCGCAATTTCTCTGGGAAAATGTGTCCAGCTCAAAACAATGATCCTTAGGAACGTAACTCATCTGGAAACTGGAGGCTGCGTTCACAGCATCTGCCTGTCAGGCCCAATAGATCAGAGCAGGGAACAGCACTGATTTACAGCCTTGGCCCTGTGGCTGAGCCACTTTCTAATTCATATTCTTTATCCTTAAATTGAGAGCTATAATATTTCTGCCCCAGATACAAGGTTGTTTCTAATAAGCATGGCCATTTCTGAACGAGTACCTTTCAAAATCGACAGTACCAGTTCATTACTCCACCAGATCATTCATTCTGAGTTCATAGTATTGAATTTAGGGACCAGTTATGGGAATTCGGTTTCTGCCATTAATTCGAGTACCCCTAAAGAAGCGCCATCTTTACTCCATTTTCTTGTTTATCTTGACCTATATATTATTTTTAGAATATTGGCATTACCCAAAATCTTTCTAAATTTAAGAGTGTTAATTGAATATATTATAATGCACATGTTATCTGCACATTTTAGAGTGTCTCAAAGCTGTTCTTAAGACATCAAGAAGTGATTTCTGCAACACAGGGTGCAGTGACAGGGTAGTGTCAGAGTTTATAACAAATGTCCAAAAATTTAAAAAATAAAAGGTAGAAGGATACGGTGAGTCTCTTTAATGCTCTTCTAGTATATTATTTTAAAATCCATACAGACCTGAGAGGGTAGACAGATCTATAAATGATAGACAGTGATACACATATATACTTTGTTTCTCAAACACTCTTAAACACAGTTTTACCTTTACATTGGTTCTTTATAAAAATGACTTGGAGTAAATGATTGACAAATATTCATTCATATTTGTACAAGATTCACATTTCCAACTTTCTTAAAATTATTTTTTTGCCACATATTTTGATGAAAGTAGGGAGGAAAGAAGATCAGTGCTCGCCCGCAGCCAACAATGGGACTGAGCACGGGGTCTCCAATGGAGGAGTTAAAGGACTGAAGGAGTTGAAGGAGTTTGCAACCCCATAGGAAGAACAACAATATAAACCAACCAGACACCCCCGCCCCCCAGAGCTCCCAGGGACTAAACCACCAACCAAGGAGTATACATGGAGGGACCCATGGCTCCAGCTGCATATGTAGCAGAGGGTGGCCTTGTTGGGCATCAATGAGAGGAGAGGACCTTGGTCCTGTGAAGGCTAGAAGCCCCAGTGCAGGGGAATGCCAGGGTGGTGAGGTGAGAGTGGGTGGGTGGGGAGTTGGGGAGTAGGGGAACACCTTCATAGAAGCAGAGGAAGGGGGCTGGGATAGGGAGTATCCAGAGGGGAAACTGGAAAGGGGATAATATTTGAAATGTAAAGAAATAAAAAAAAAATCCAATAAAAAAAAATAAAGAAAACCAAAGAGTCCTATGAATCTCAGGAAAAACATGCTGACTATTTATAATCCACTTCTGGTTTGGCCTGATAACTACTGAGCTTGTATTACAGCAGAGTACAGCGGGCATCTCACACCTAAGCATGACCCTCTCACCACCACGGACTCATTTACTTTCATGTTAAAACAAGTGCATTGTGTACTCTCTATCCCTTCAAACAGTGCCTGCCACAAACAACAAAACCTGAGTAAAATAAGCAGGTGTGTGTCCCTTGAATGCTAACCTAAAGCAGCCATTGTTTCTCCAGTGTTTGCAAGAGAACAAAAGAACAATAGAGGATATAAGAGATTCCTGGCTTGCCCATGGCTCTGATGAGGAAGGGGTGCAGCATGGGGGACTCAAATTCAAGGGTGCTGGCCCCAGTCCCCACTGTGCCCAAACTGACACACAAGCCCCCTTCCTGGTTTCAGGAAAATGTAATGCAGAAACCTCTTGTTTTGAAGTAAATCAAGATTGAAACTAAACAATAGCCTGGTGTCCCTGTGGCAAAATCAGCTAAGGAACCTGACTCATATCAGGAAATCCTGGGTTTAATTCCCAGTAGGACCTTCTGTCTTAAGCAACTAACTCACTTTCCAGTTCTCTCCCCTGTAACTTACAGACCCTTTACTTCTCAATAAACGTTGCTTCCTTTGAAATAAAAGAAAAGAAACAAAGCAACAAACTACATCAATGCAGCAACAGCTTCTTTGGCCTCAAGAATAGACTTGAGTGCCCTGCAGTGGTGGCACACACCTTTAATCCCAGCCCTTGGGAGGCAGATTTCTGAGTTCGAGGCCAGCCTGGCCTACAGAGTGAGTTCCAGGACAGCCAGGGCTACACAGAGAAAATCTGTGTCAAAAAAAAAAAAAAAAAAAATCAGGAGGCAGCAATTGCTGCCTTTCTCTCAGCCTTGTTTTTCCCTTTACCCAGCCTTGGTCCAATGTTGCAGCTGAAGTATAAGCACAGAGCCTTTCCAATGTGCCCAAAGGCTTAAGGCGAGACAGAGTTAATGTTTCCAGATCTCAGACTTATTCCTGAAGCTGTTCAACCTGTAAACTCTGGGATCTAACAGACTTTCCTTTTCACTGTTCAAGTGCCCTCCAGCATTACACACACACACAGAGAGAGAGAGAGAGAGAGAGAGAGAGAGAGAGAGAGAGAGGCATAGCCTCCTCCATGCTAAAATTTGGGGAAATATTCCAGGATGTCAAGGAGAAGGACATATCTAGAATGTCACTTTCCTGAACGAGATTCTTAGAAGTGAAACCAAATCAACTTCAGGAAGAAATATTTGAGAGGAGCTTGTTTCAACAATGGTACAAACTCAAGGCAAGAACCTGTCTGTCCATCTGCATCTTGGTTGGGCCACCTATTTATCAACTAACACCAGTCAGTCAGTCAGATATCCATTGATTAATCTCTCTTAGAACAGAGGTGTAAGGCAGATGTATGAACTTTAAAATGAAATCAGGTATTTTCTGGTGGAAAGTAACCATGATTTGGGTGATTAGTTTTATAATGAGGCCTGATTATCTGAAGGACAAGATTTATAAATTGAGCAAAATCTATACCCCAAGACTTAGATAAAACTACATTTAGCTTATGTATATTATATAAGATAAGCAGTGAGACTTGCTGAAAATATTTTATATGTTAATGTTTTTATTTCAAGTTCAAAATATGTGAGCAGTCAGCAGATTTTTTAAAGACAGGTTTTGTTGTGAACAAAGACTTGTGAACAAGTGCCTGGTCCTTTGCCCAGCCCCCTCTCCAGCCCGGCCCTTTGCCCAGCCCCATATCCAGGGTTCCCAGCTACCTTCTCCATTGCATTTCGCTCACACCCAGCCACTTGGGCTCAGATCTTGGGCACTTATGGAAGAAAGAGGAGAGCGTTGGTACCATGGTTTCCTGGCATTGACTTGGACTGGGGAGCCTGGTGCTGTTTTATTCCTCCTCCTCCTCCTTCAGCTTTCTTGCTTTCCACAGTGGCCATCTCTCACATTTGTCAAGCCTCCCACACCTCCTCTTACCAACAACCTACAGCATCTTCACCGGGCCACATTTATCTTGCCTAAATTCAGTCCCTTCTATAATATAACTGCTCTTGGTACCCTACGCCTCTTTCCCCAAGAGGTCTTTTTTTCTTTCCAATCCCACCATTATTCCTCTATGCCTCCTACTCCATCTTCAAGCTCTTGTTCCCATCTGCAGTTGAAAATACTTTGGTTTCACACATTAAAGTGAACACAGGCACCATGAGTTTAATGTGCCTTCCTGCTGGTTGCTTCCCTGCCTGGAACCATCTCCATGTTCTCCTCACCTTACCCTCTGACGTTATAAATCAATGTGCTCACCTGTGCCCCGATCTCCTCCTTTTTAACAGTGTGGTTGCTGCTCTCACCACCCAAAGGTGCTGGCTGCAAGACCAAGCATTCTCTTCAGAAAGTATTTTTCTTCAGGGCTGGAGATATGGTTCAGAAGTTAAGAGTACTTGCTTCTCTTACAGAACTTAAGAGTTTGGTACCCAAAAGCCATATCCTATAGCTCACAAACCCCTCTAACTCCACCCCAGAGAATCCCACATCCTCATCTGACCTCCATGGGAAACTGCATGCACATGTAAATTCATACACACACACACACACACACACACACACACATGCGCACACACATGCGCACACATGTGTGCAAGACAGAGACAGAGAGAGACAAAGACAAAGACAGAGAGAAGAGAAATACTAAAATACATATTACAAAGAATGCCTTTCCTACATTTCCTTGCACAATCTCTGGCCCTCCCCATCATTATATCTAAATGTAGTACATATGTCACATTCACAGTCTTGATAGACTTCTTATCTCATCAGCCCACTCTGTCTCCCTCAATTCCTCCTCCTGTTTATTTGTTTAAAAAGTACCATCTGTCTCTAAAGATCATGTTGTAAGAATTGTCAGTATATACTCTAGGCAACTGGATCAATCTCCATTATTTTTTGTTTCTACCCTTAGGCTGCTAACATGGAAATATGCATATTTCATTCAGATCATGTTTGCAAGCTTCTGACTTAGACATTTGACTGTCTCCTTGAGAATTTATTTTGATTAGCCCACAAGTACCTAAAGTTTAACACACCTAAAGCTAGTGTCTACCTCATCTCAAGGGCTCCGATTTAAATTGAACCTACTGCTACCCTGAACATCCTTCTAGTCTTGAATATTCATCGTGTTTTCCACTGTACAACCAGAACAAGAATTGCAAACCACAGGTCATTCATTCTGCAGCAACGTGGTTTGAAAACTTTCTACAGGCTCCTATCACTGGGTGCTCATTTTTCATTTGTTCAATTGCTGTCTTAGTTAGACCCTAAGTGCACCGTCTGGCCTGGTTTCCCTGGCTCGGCTTCCCTTGGCCTTGCTCCCTGTGTCCATCTCACCTCCCCCCACCCCTAGCTCTGCTTCTGAAGTGATTTCAGCTCCCACCACTTGCCGCTCCCCTCCCCTCCCTCTACTTCTTTTGTTTTTTATCAATCAAAAAGTTTAATACAATATCGCAATGTCCAGTTATGATGCTTTAAACCACATGGAACATTTTTACAAATTTCCTGAAGTCAATGACACTGGACATTACAAGATGTTCTGAGAATTAACCATATGATCCAGGAGACTCCATGTGGCAGGGCCATGATTTTACCAACCGACCAACCAACCATAAGTAGGCCTCCCCCCTCCTTCTAACATTCTCTGCCTTCAACCTGGCAAGCCCTCCTACGTAAGACACAGGGTGCAACCTAAATGCTACTGATCCTTGAAAACTTTTACTAACATCACAAGTGAGTCTTATTTTTACCTTATATGCTTCCAGGATGTACTGTTCTTGGTATTTTATTGCACTTGCTCTATGTTGCTTCTTAAATACTCATTAATTAGAATCATTTTTAAGTAATTGATTTCATTATAAGGTTTCATACATGCTTATTCTTATGATAAGCCTTCTCCCACTTCCCATGCTTCTCCACAATATTCCCCTATGCTTTCATGACATATATTTCACTACCTGCTTCCCCTAAAACACACCTACAATACCTTTTTCCACCATGGTGCTTTTCCAGTTTCACGATTACATTCAGTGTGTGTATGTATATATACATATATATATATATATATATATATATATATATATATATATATATATGTGTGTGTGTGTGTGTGTGTGTGATAAATATGTGTGTATATATGCATATATATGTATTTTCATATGCATATACACATACAAATACACATGCATATACATCACCAAATCTTTGGGGTTTAAGTTAGAGTACCTGACTAAAAGTTGAACTCTAGCTAACCACCAAATGAGCATCTAGTACCAGCTTTCAGGTTACCCCCAACAAGACCTGTGTCTAGCACCAGTCTCCAGGTGGTTCCCCAACAAATCTGCACTTCCATGTTACAGGCCTGCCCCTGGCACTTCACTTCCTAACAAGCACCAATGAGGAGGAAAACAGAACTTAAGGTTTATGGTTTGGCTCCCAGTACCAGCCAATTATGTTAAAGGATGTAATGGCCCCTCAATCAGATGACTGCCAGGCTAGATACCCCCTTCTTGCTTCTATAAATGCTTGCCTAAAGCAGGTTTGTGGGCATGTGCTCCCCTTCCATTCTTCTGCAACAAAACCAGTGGTGTGGCCTAAGCTGGAGCTTCAATAAACAGACCCTAATGCAACCACATCAGAATTGGCTCCTTAGTGGTCTTTGGGTGTTCATGAATGACGTTCCCTTGTATAACACATACACACATATATGTGTATAATATGATTATTTCTCTTTTAAAGGTCTGGCTTATTTCACTTAACATAGTAATTTCCAGTTCCACTCATTTTTCTGTAAAAACCATTCTCTCATTTTTCTTTATTGCTGAATAAAATTCTATTGTTTATATATGCCACAGTATTTTTGTGAGACAGGATCTCGAGAACTCTATCTCCGTAGCTGACCTGGAACGCCCTGTGTGGACAAGCTCATAACCCTTCCTCTGATTCCTAAATCTAAAAGGCGTGTGCCACCGGTCCACATGTACCACATTTTCTTTGTTTGTTCATCTATTTTGGGCATGTTGACATTCTTCTGGTGTGTCTGAAGACAACTACAGTGTTACAGTGTATTTGTGTACATGAGAGAGAGAGAGAGAGAGAGAGAGAGAGCAATTCTCTGTTCAAATCCCAGCAACCACATGGTGGCTCACAACCATCCATAATGAGATCTGACGCCCTCTTCTGGTACATCTGAACAGTCACCATGTACTCACATATAACAATAAATAAATCTTTAAATAAATAAATGTATAGGACTACCAAAACCTTGTACCTAAAATCAAGTACATCTTTGAATGGCTTATAAACCTGTTTACTGAACAACTACCAAGTTTTTATTAAACCAAATATACATACACACCAAAATAATTTACATGGGATATGAAGAAGTCAAAACCTGACATTTTTATTCCTTCACTAATTCCATTGGCGATCAAGGGTCATCTTACCCCACCCTCATAAACTCTGAGTTCATCCTTCCTCCATGCTATCCACTGAAGCTTGAACAAAGCCAAACCATTTCTGACTTTCCAAATATTATTTTTTTTAACCTCCTAGGAGTAGTTGTTTTATTCAGGTAGAGATATTTTTTAAATGTGATTTTTTTTTCCTTCTGTGAAAGAAAACACAAGTTGAAAATAATATTGCATTTCTAAAAGCTCACGCTCCTGATCCCTTTCTCTTTTTTGGTGTGCCGGAGGCATGAACTTTTAGACCCCCAGCTGCAGTTAGGAAGATGATTTATTAAACAGACGTAAATGAAAGGCAGCTTGGTGTGGATTCACTTGGATTCACAGTCCATGCCTTGGGGCTGTTTTAGTGCCAACTTCCTAACTAATTCAGAAAAGAGAAAGTTCTCTCATTATTTCGAGTTAAAGAGCTGCACCTACCAGCTCTTGTCTGCATGCCACAGAAGTATCAAACTAAAAATTGAGATTCTGCTGCTCACAGTCTATGTAGATTCTCAACTGAGCTGTGTTTTGCATATGAACTGATTGCAAGACCAACCACGGGCACCATTTTCAAGCAAAGCCTCCGGCATTTGAGATATTGAATCATTTTCTTCTTTTCACAATGGTCCTCCACAAGTATTATTACTCAGACCATCTACCAGTTCTCTTTCCAAAGTTTCCACTCATTTTATAAAATCAACTTCAAACTTGAAATCCATAGAAAAATGTAAATATCTCAGTTAAATTTATGGAGAACCCCTAGATGTATAAGTGCACAGAGAAGAAAGAAATAACTTGAGTGACTGTCTCAATTGTTTCTCAGAGTAGGCATTTGAGAGGCCCGTCTGGGGGGGGGCTGGTTATGCTGATAGGACTTATCTTAGACCTAAAGTATCCATAGATCTTGAAAATACAGGAGGTCATCTTCCAGCCATGTTGTAACTAGAAAGGATAGTTTCATTGAAGTGGGCTTTTCCAATTGGACATGGATAATGTGTGCTGAACTCAGTGCTCAGCTTGACTCCATTCACTGTGTGAGGGGATTACTCACCTAGGCAGACTGAGCACAATGATTTGAAATCTAATATACAAGAATGTCTTTCTTCTCTGAGGAAGTTTACCTTGGAGGAAAAGCCTTCTTTACCCCCAAGTTCCCAAGACTTTGTTCCTGATCATAGTCTAAAGTGCCATGTGGGTATGGTCTGGATTTATTTCAGGGACTTTTTTTTTAAAATGTATTTTTCTCTTTATCTTAAGAAAAAACATTCCAAATATGAAAATACAGCTATTGCTAAGCCTAAACAATTATGCCTAAGAAGTCAAATAAGTATCAATAATGGAGCATAAATAGCAAATTGCTACCTGTGAACATGCATTAAATATTGAAAGATGGATCAAGATGCCGGCCACTGTACAGTTTTAATTACAGTTGGGCATTTGTAGGCTTTCAGAACAAACACTTATTGCTCAGGGTGTTGCTAGGATCATTGTACTTAACAGAGAAGGAAGAAAAGCAGTGGTATATTTTAAAACACAGAAGGACCTCAGCAGAGCTATATGAGTTTCTATTAAAATTAAATAAGAAGGAGGCAAGCTCAAATCCTTTATGAACTTCATAGCAAGTCACAAAAATGGTATAAAAATATGTTGTGCATAAAACCAAACCATTAGTAACAAAAACATTTCCATACAATAGAAATTTTCAATGTGTTCTTCATGTCTCTTATTGGATAGAATAGCTACAGATTAGAAAATGGAGAAAAGAAAAAAAAATGAATCTGATATAAATCATTTAAATAAAGGGGGAAGAATGATTTAGATTTATCTATTTTTTTCTTAAGTTACTTATGTAACCAAGTAAGATATGCATTAATTATGCTTTAAATGCAAAATTCAAAGCTGCCATTTTTATGTATTCATTTACAGTCATCAGAGAAGAAGCAAATGGAGAACAGGGAAGGGGCCACAAATATAACCTAAGTATAATGTGACTGTTGCATCCATCTGAATAACAAATGCCTCAAAGGTGTTGGCATTCTACTCCTCAGAATATAGAAGTGTTCCTCCTGTTATTTGGCAAAGGGCAATTGAAATTACAAGTTGAATCAAGGTTAGTATACAGTTGACTTTCCAATGGGGGAAATCCATTCTCAACTATTCAGTGAGTTCAATGTTGTCACAAGAGTTCTTCATTATACAAGAAGCGCTGGGGAGATGGCTCAATTGGCTGAGTGCTTCCTTGGATGACATGAACAGGGCATATCAGGCCCTGGAGTTAAAAATAAGAAGTCCAAGAGGGAAGAAGATTGGCCTGACCATGTGATACACAAAAAGGGAAACCAAAACCAAGAACACAGGTATTCTGCAGCGGCTGGAAATGGCGAGAACATGCTCTGTTCTAGACCCTTCAGAAAGCACCACAGCCCAGTCCCCACCTCTACAAAACCCATTCCAACTCTGGACTTCCAGAACTGAATGGTCCAAGGTTGGGGATTTACCACTAAGTTGAAAGCAATCTCTTAAAGCCATAGTAAAGAAATAGAGCACATCATTTCACCATACAACTTGCTTGGCAAGGGTCTCCACAAGGCAAATAAGGATAAATTCAAAATGTTGCAGTGCAAACTAAGAAAGACAAAAATAAATTTTGGGTAAACTGTAGATAGAGGACAGAGAAAATGAATTTATGAATGCTAAATAAATAATATCCTGCCTGTGATAGAAATAATAACCACTAATGGGGAGGCATACTATAGAGCTGCTATGGTTTGCATGAGAATTACCCAAAGATTCTCATGTCAAAGATTCGATCCCCTAAACGGTACTGCTAAAGAGTGATAGAGCATACAGTGAAAAGAACCAGGTAAAAAGTCCTTCAATCATTCAAAATAGATCCCCAGAAGGAATACAAACACTGTCTTTCCTCCATTCTCTGCTTCTAACTCACAACATGATGAATTTCTACTGTTACACATTGTGCCAGGATTGCTGATCTCACTGTTACCAAGAGGCATAGGACTATTTGATCTTGAGAAGAAATCACAACCAAAGTAATCCTCTTCTCATTCTAATTTAGTTGCCTCTGCTATTTTGCCGTAGTAACAGAAAACTGACTAATACAAACTGACTGAAGGTCAAGTTTACAGTGTATAAAAGTAAAATGGAAATGGGGTACAATATACCTCATACAGCATAGCATACTTTCTTGATATGTTACTGTTGGACTACTACAAAAGCTAAAAGTATGTAAATGATAAAATAAATGTTAAGTAGTATAAAGAAGAACAAAAAGCAAAATAAAAAGAACATAAAGGGTGGTATGTTAAAGTAACAAAATGTGACCAATGTCCAAATGAGAATAACATCTAAAATAAGGATAAATGACATGAAGAAAACCAAAATTAACCTGTAACTCCACATTGTCTAAAAGAAGAGACATTATATGTTTATACTTTCTGTAAAATAACCTCAAAGAGAAAACAGCTCTCAAATGGCAGGTGACTAAATGTTGATGGAATGTTGTTGTTTTGTTAGGTTTGATTTTTGTTTATTTGTTTTGTTCTGTTGTATTTTACTGAGTTTCATATAATATAATAAAAATTTTGTGTGGATTATTTTTGATGGCAAAGTATAAAGCACCTCTGGGAACACAGCTATTCTTAAGCTGCATAGAGACTTGTGAATCTATCCTAACACTGTTGTAACTGCTGCAGTTACATCCAACAGGTTACCTGGAAGCTGGGGATGTATGGGAAGGAAGGCCGCAAAAAAAGAGATGGAGACCAAGATAACACCTGCTATTCAAGGTCTCAAAGTTTAATGAAGAACTCTCAATATATAGAGGCAGGGGAAAAGGCTGGAAGCTTCTCAGCAGAATCAGTTCAGTTGCTCCACAGGTGGCTAGTGTTTCTCAGGAGACTGTAGGTCCTTAAAGAACAATAGGCTTCACCTTTGTCTGAGCACACCACCCTAGGTGGAGGGGATTATGGCTGACACAGGAGTTCCCACTCAAAGGCTGGGAGAGGAACTTCACATTGGTCAATGTCAAGTTCCTGCCAGGTGGCTTGGCATCTCAATAAGGCTCTCTACACACTGTGATGAACAAACGGACTTTGCTAAGATGTTTACGATCTCTGAAAGTCAGCCAAGTAATACTGGCACCATTCCAGCCATTGTTCTGGCTTTCAATATCAAATTTATGGTCTTATAACTGAAAGCAAGAAGATCCAGGTAAATATTAAAAGATATTATAGTGGACAATGGTTGCTTTTAAAACATAACGTTCAAAATATAATACATGAAGTTGTTTTAGAATCAGTGTCTTCGAGTTCCTACATCTGTGATGAAACACTGCGACCAAAAACAGCTTGGAGAGGAAAGGGTATATTTGGCCTTACAACTCTAATGTCACACTCCATCACATAGAAATGGCAAATGAGAAAGTTAAGACAAGAGCCTAGAGGAAGGAACTGAAGAAGAAACCATGGAGAAGGATGATTACTGGCTTGTTTGTCGACTTACTTGGTCTGCTTTCTTATACTACCACATGATCACAAGTTCATGTGCAGTACCACCCACAGTGAGCTGGGCCCTTCCACGCCAATCATTAATCAAAAAAACGCCCCACAGGTTTTCTTTTTATTCCCATTATTGTTAAGCATTTTGTTAAAAAATATATTTTTTATTTTATTTATTTAGATTTCAAGTTATCCCCTTTCCCCATTTCCCCTCTGCAAAGCCCCTGCACCACCCCCCCTTACCCTGCTTCTAAGAGGCTACTCTCCCACCCACCTACCCACTCCCACCTCACTGCCCTCGCATCCCTCTACACTGGGTCATCAAGCTTTCACAGGACCAAGGGTCTCCCCTCCTATTGGTGCCAGATAAGGCCCTGTCAGCACTTTCGGTCCTTCCCCTAACTCCTTCATTGGGGACCCTGTGCTCAGTCCAATGGTTGGCTGCAAGCATCCCTATCTGTATTGTTCAGAATCTGGAAGACCCTCTCAGGAGACACCTGTATCAGGCTCCTGTCAGCCAGCTCTTCTTGGCATCAACAATGGTGTCTGGGATTGGTGTCTGCACATGGATCCCAGGTGGGGCAGTCTCTGGATGGCCTTTCCTTCAGTCTCTGCTCCACTGGTTGTCCCTGTATTTTCTTTAGATGGAAGCAATTCTGGGCTAAAATTTTGGAGATAGGTGGGTGACCCCATCCCTCAACCAGGGTCTGGATATGGTCTCAACAGGTTCTCCCTCCCCTTTGTGGAGTATTTCAGTTAATGGCATCCCTATGGGGTCCTGGGAGGCTGTTGCTTTCCTGGCATCTGGGACTTTCTGGTTGCTACCCTCAGTTCCCATCCCCCCCTTTGCTGCACACCTCTTTTCAATTTTCTGACCCTCTGTACATGTCCTCCATCTCCTCCCATACCTGATTCTTCCCCTCTTTTCCCCTCCTCCTCTTTTCTTTCTTCTAAGTCCCTCCCACACTCTACTTCCCGTGATTATTTTTTCCCCCTTCTAAGTAAGACTGAAGCATCCACTCTTTGGTCTTCCTTCCTCTTGAGCTTCATGTGGTCCGTGAGTCATATATGGTGGGTATTCCATGCCCTTTGCCTAATACCCACTTATCAGTGAGTGTACACCATGTATGTTCTTTTGTAGCTGAGTTACCTCACTCAGGATGATATTTTCTAGATCCATCCATTTGTCTGTGAATTTCATGAACCTCACAGACTTTCTTACAGGCAACCTAATGGAGTCATTTTCTCAGTTATGGTTCCTCTTCCCAAATAACTTTAGCTTGCACCAAGTTGTCAAAAACCAAGACAATAGGCCTCCTATTTAACTCTATTCACTTAGCGATTTTACTTGGTTTCCTCCCGAGGTAGTTTATTTGGATTCTTCACTGTCATTGACAAAGGCTTTAAGAGGCTGTCCAGGCAGACAGGAGAATGGTATATTAGTTTAGTTATTCGGGAAGCTATAGCAGAAAGAGTATGATTTGGAAGCTAGCCTTGTCCACATAGCAAGAGTCTATCTAAAAAACAACAAAACAAACAAACAAACAATGATGCCCAATGAGGTACAACTGTAGGACCATATATACTATACTCAGAAACAATACCAGACAACTATTGGAAGATACAAATGTGATTTGGAAATCACTAAATCTCACCGATTCAATGAGGAAAAGTCCTTTGGATCATAAGCCAATGTAAATCAAAAGACCCAAGCCCTATTTCCCCACTCTCAGCATTCTTTTGTTGCCTGTAATTCTGGCTGTAGAGTTAAAGCCTCATGGTCTTTCCCCCACCCACTTCAGCATGTCTCTTGTTGTCTTTGTCCAGATCACGTTTCAGTAGTCATGCTAGTAAGACTTTATTAATGCAGCTTCTGAGATTTCTAGGAGACACAATCTCATAGCAAACTCCCTGTTCCTCTAATGATACCAATTGTCTATCTGATACCAAAAGGTCAACCCTGAAAACAAACAGAGGAGTGACACAATGTGTGTGTGTGTGTGTGTGTGTGTGTGCTCACGTGCGCACACGTGTATGCACACACAAAAAAAGGAGCCCGTGAATTTAAAAAGGGACCAAGAAGAGGTATATGAGAAGGTTTGTAGGAACAAAAGGGAAAAAAGATGTAATTTCAAAATGAAAGAAAAAAGGTCATGTTCTGAAAAGGCTGTCATTCAGTTCTGGGTGACCAACAAGTACAGGTCACAGCTTACCATCTCCCAAGCAGGGATAATTCCTTTTTCTCTACTTTAGCTATTACTCATATTCTTATTCTGTCTTCTAGATGTCAGTTCCATTTCCAACCAATTTTCTACATTAACCCTTAAATATTAGACACTATTTATCACATCCTCCTACTGAGTGCTATCTTTCTTTTAAAAACTAAGAAATATATATGAGAGTGTGTGTACCTGTCTTTTATCTTGATCTCTCCTACATATGTTGCTGATTATCTATTTTTTTTTATCAAATATTTGTTAAGTACCAAATGCTCCCAGGCAAGCAGGCAAGAAAATTGTCATCATGAAGCCTAAATTCTAGTGAGACAGAAGATAAAAAAGTAACAATAAGACTAAAAATACTAAAATGTAAATGCAGTCTTGGGTAAATATTTTTATGACTTGGGATATCTATAAAGCACAAAGATTATGTACAAAAACAGAGCAGAAAGGGTAATTTTTTTAAAAGCTCCACAGGTGGAAAAATAAGCCCTCTCCAAACCCCACAAGTCAATATCATGACGTATTCATGGGAGAGAAGGCAAGGAGCAGAGATTACACTGGAGAGACAACTCCAAAAGCATGACATGGGATTTGCACTCAGAATGCAATAGTTTTCCATGGGACAACTGTAAACAGGACAGACATGCAATCAATTTGATATCATTCACCATTTCAACACTCAACCATTCTATTCTGCTACAATGGGACTTCTCACCTTCAAGTTCTTTCTTAACATTTTTTCTGGACTCACCATTGTTGTAGAGATATAGATGGAGGCCAGACAAGGATAGAAACAGTAATTGAGGAGCCTCTTGGAAGGAGAAGTGATGGAGACTCTGCTATATACAGTCGGGGAAGAAACTGGGATGTGTGGACATATTTGAAGTGTGGGAGGGGAGAAAATACAGGCAGGAGTGTCTTTCAGGAGTCATGGATAGTGAGAGAAGGTGGAGAATGAGGGATGACCCCTAGGCTTTTCATTAGAACCAACAGAGCAGCTATGCTATCTCCTGAGAAGTAAAACACTAGATGAGAAGAGTAAATATCCAAGAAGTCCTACTGGGATAGGAATGAATTACAGGTCTGGAGAAGAGGGCTAGCCTAAAGATATAACATGTGGTTTTCAGTGTAGAAATTGTAAAGTCATGGATATGAGGAAGAAAACTTAGGGAGCTCAGAAAGAAGCATAGGGGAGCTCAGTTCTGAGGTTCCATCGCTCAAAGGGAAAACATTGAGAATCATCAATGGAGAAAAGAGAAAAGGTTAGAGAAGATATTCAAGAAGAAGGGGAGAACACATTGGTCAACATTTATTGAGAAACAGAGCAGGCTGAGAGGGAAATGACCTTCTGATCCAGAACCGATATTATGCCAGAAACAGTGGTCAGAAAAGAGTAAAAGCAGAAGATGTAAATTACTTTAGGAATTTGAATAAAATGGGAAGTGAAAACAAGGTTTATAGAAAACAAAGCATCATTTAGTTAGCTAGCAGGCTAGAGAGATGGCTCAGTGATTAAAAGCACTAACTTTTCTTCCTGAGGACCAAGAGTTAAATTCCTAATTTTCATATGGCAGTTCACAACTGCTTACTTCAAGGTTTCTGATACTTTTCTAGCCTCAATAAGCACCAGGCATTACACAGACATACATGAAAGCAAGTGCTTATGCATAAAAGTAATAAAATAATTTTGTTTTTAAAAAAAAAAGGAAAAGTTTGCTGAGGGGAAAAAATGCAAAGAACTCAGATTCTAATTAGAAAGGGTTTGAAGGCAAGAACCTGGAGGCAGGAGCTGATGCCGAGGCCATGGAGGGGTGCTGCTGACTGGCTTGCTCCTCCTGGCTTGCTCAGCCTGCTTTCTTTCCTTTTTCTTCTTCTTCTTCTTCTTCTTCTTCTTCTTCTTCTTCTTCTTCTTCTTCTTCTTCATTCTTCTTCTTCTTCTTCTTCTTCTTCTTCTTCTTCTTCTTCTTCTTCTTCTTCTTCTTCTTCTTTGGTTTTTCGAGACAGGGTTTCCCTGTGTAGTCCTGGCTGTTCTGGAACTCACTCTGTAGACCAGGCTGGCCTTGAACTCAGAAATCTGCCTGCCTCTGCCTCCCAGAGTGCTGGGATTAAAGGCGTGTGCCACCACCGGCCCTTAATGGAGGAATGGATACAGAAAATGTGGTATATTTACACAATGGAATACTACTCAGCAATTAAAAGCAATGAATTCATAAAATTTGTAGGCAAATGGTTGGAACTGGAAAATATCATCCTAAGTGAGTTAACCCAATCACAAAAGAATATACATGGAATGCAATCACTGATAAGTGGATATTAACTAGCCCAGAAGCTCTGAATACCCAAGACACAAGTAGCATATCAAGTGACTCCCATGAAGAAATAAGGAGAGGGCCCTGATCCTGGAAAGGCTTGATCCAGCATTGTAGGGGAGTACCAGGACAGAGAAAAGAGAGGGAGGTGATTGGAGAATGGGTGTAGAGAAGGCTGATGGGACATAAGGAGGGGGGAACTGGGAAAGGGGAAAGCGTTTTGGAATGTAAACAAAGAATTTAGAAAAGAAAAAAGAAAAGAAAAAGAAAGGCTTTGAAGTCAAAGAAGAATCAATCCCCTCCCCCCACTGCAAGATGAACGTGTGGATATCTAAGAATTAAAGGGCAGTGACTGAAGCGAGCCTGTGGAGCCTACTCCAGAGGTTCCGGGCTCTTGTCAGTAGAAGAATGAGCTCCTGCAGTGGGGCCCTGGGGCTTCTGAAGGTTCCTTCCTTACAACAAAAGTTACTCAAACTTAATCCATCTTATGAAGAAGGGCTTAAAATAAGATGTCATTTGAAAGATAATTGATCAAAGGAGAACAAAAGGTAACGGAGAAATCTTAGCATATCAGCTTATTAAATGTCAGAGTACCTGACGAATCCATATATAGTGAGTATTCTTAATTATGCCCTACAATGGATCTCAGGCAGAACATGATGATGAATTGTGCCGGCTGTGCACAGGTTCAGGATACTAAACAAGTTTGTCATTGTTTCACAGCCTCCTGGCAATGATAAATTAAGTCACTTCTTTTACTAAATCCTTCAGGAACTTCAATATGATCAAACCTTCATTTTTCAATAATTTTAATTAATATATTCCATAGTCAATAAGACTGATAAACTTGAGACACCTCAAACCTGTTTTAATAAAACTGACTCACAAAATAGGAAGGCAAGAAACCCGAACACAGACCTTGACAGCTGTGCAGACTAACTCTGTGTATTCAGTAAACAGTGGTTCTCATAAAGAGGTTTCCTGAGTTTGTAGATATGCAAAATAAGACTTGAACAGTGTTTTTAATTAAGAAAATAAAATTCACGGACACAGCTTATTTTTCATGTGAGTAAAAACAGGTGGAGCAACATAAAAGAGTAGTCATTTCCTGAGAAATCTGTTGCTGAATTAATCACAAGAAAAAATTTTCTGAAGGATTTTTTAGAAAGGGCGTGATGATATTTATAACCTCCAGTAACCTACTTCAATATGCATTTTTGTGCTGATTAATAAGCTTGGCTCTGTTCTCCGTACTCATCGTCTGTGTCTCTTTTCTTTACCATAGGGTAGCTCTCATTTGTGCTTAGATGCATTTGTTGTGGAAAACTGTCCTCTACACTGGAGGGCTCTTAATAGGCTCTATTGACATTCTAGATGCTGGTAGCAATGCTCCTCAGTCACCAGTCTCAATAATCAAAAGTGCCAGGGCCAGTGAAGTGACTCCATGGATAAAGGAACCACACCCAACAACCTGAGTTCGATCCCTGAGACCCCATGGTAGGTGGAGTGAGTTGATTCCTTTTGTTATCCTCTGACATCCATTTCACACGGTGGAATGCGCACACACGCGCGCGCGCGCGCACACACACACACACACACACACAAACACACACACGAGAAAAAGAGAGAGACAGACAGACAGACAGACAGACAGAGACGGAGGCAGAGACAGAGACGGAGAAGGGGAGAGAGATGGAGACAGAGAGGGAGAAGGAAAGGGAGAGAGTACATTTCAATAAAAATGTAATGATAAATTTTTCTGTCTTCAGACATTTTTACCCTGAGGGGTGCAATCGCTGCACTCTGAGCTAATGATGTAAAACACTGAGCAGTTTCTTCCTCTTGTTCTCAGCTGCTATTTTCACTGTTCTCAAGGAGGCACTTGGGCTCTCGTTGAACTGATGAGGATTCTGCGACATTCGGACCAGCTGCCCCAGTAACTATAATAGAGAGGAGGAAGTAAACACATCTCGGATGTAACTAAATAGCATGACAACCAGCTCAAATACATGCAAATAATGTCCAAAGCCCAGAACAGTTCTGCTGCCTTGTAACTGAAGCCTGATCATAAAAGAGAGCTATTGACCTTCATGTGAGGGAATGGCAAATAAGAGCACTTTTTAAACTGTTATATCTGCGTCCTTCTATTAAAATCAGCAGCCTGGCAAGGCTACAGGAAAAGCCTTGTCAAGACATTAAAGGCAGGCAGCTCATGTTTGGCTGTGTCCATTTTACATGTTGTTGTGTATTACGATTCTAGTTCTAAAATGAAATGTCAGTGAGAAAAATACCAAAAGGGCAATGTTTTGAGGTAGAGCTAAGCTGCCACCTAGAGAAAATAGAAATGACAGCACCCTGGCCATCTATATTCATGGCAAGGAAAACCGTGGCCTATTGTCTTGTAACTGAAAGGCCCACAAACCATATGAAACATCTTAACATCATATTCAAATACTATAGGGATTTATTTTCTTTAAGTTTTAAACTAAGATTTTGAAATTTTTGGATACAATGGATTTTTGGATACAGTCTTTCAGAAGTTGAAAACAATACCTATCATTGCTGAACAAAAGCAGAGGATCTATATAGAGGACGCTGTACCTTGACCATTGCAAAACAGCCACCTTTGGGTGTTAATGTTTTAATTTCCAGGTAGAAAATCTGTTCCTGAAAATGAATTTGAAGAATATGAGTGAGATCAAGTGACAGATGTTTTTCAATGTTTATCACCTTTCCAATAACAATCATTCCTTCTAATGAAGTCAAATTTACGACATTATGGCACAGAAAACCCAGTAGAATCCTTAAGTTGGGGGAAGGGAAGGTTGCTTATACAGTCCAGTGGGAAAAAAATGGTGGGAGTTAGAAGTCTAAAAATAACTTGAGTTTGAGCTAAAGCATACAGCACATCCAAAATTCCTGGGGATATATGAGTCTCCTTTTCTAAATGTAATAGTATAATTGAACACTCATTAGGTTCTCCAGACCATAAACCATTGCCTGGTTAAGGTAGGCATTTGGGAAGCTAAATGAACTCTCTTAGGCCATGAGGGTCCCATTTAGTAAATTACTACTTCAGTGCACTGCATGACACCCTTGTGGCCTGGTAGTGGATTCCAAAAGAGCTTAATTTACACACTGGGAGAATCTGGTGCTCATTAGGAGAAGAGAAGGATGCCTGGTCAAATATCCACATAGAAAAGAAAGTACCATGCTCACCCAAAAGGAAAGGGGCCTGGAGAGTCAGATGTCACTGTCCTGCGTGATACAGCCTGCAGCTGCCTAATCACAAGACATGAGATTTCACCTTACATTTTGAGTTGCTTATTTATTTTGCCTGTATCTTGATAGTGCTATCCACAGTTTTGCACAAACAGTAATAGGTTCGCTGGTTCCAAAGTGTTTTTAAATGGAGTAGGTACACTTCAAAGATACATCTTTGCATGCACCTGTATCAGTCAGTGAATAAAATCAAATTATTTAGAGATGAAATTTCTCTTTTTCTCTTGATTTTACTATGTATTTCAACAATTTGCAATGTTTTGGCACGAGTTTGTCTTCCAGAATTCATCAGAAAGCATCTGCCCTTGCATTCAAATTTATCTAAAAATAATACATTTCTTTCCAACAATACCAGAAATTGTATGTACTTTACTCAAAGCCTCATCTGTGAAACACATTGTTGTTTGGTGCCTTTCTTGTAAGAACCATTATTTGAAGATAGAACAATGTTTTGGTGTGGAGGGGCACCTAGAAAAAAATCCTTTGGTAATTAGGCCATGCATATCTTTGTTTTCCTTTTATGGAAAATATATATTTTTCTCACATAATGTATCTTGATTATATTTTCCTCTCCCTCGATTCCTCCCACTTCCTCCCCACATTCTCTACCATCAATATGATATTCTATAACAAAAACTAACTTATAAGAATAGGACAGAACACTCAAAAGGAAAAGAGCTAAAGAAAAGGCTCAAGAAACAGAGATGCACTCATTCACATACTTGGGAATCCCATAAAAACACTAAACTGGAAGCCATAAATATGCAAAGGACCTTCAGAGTAAAAAGAGAGAAGAAAAATATATGGGTAATACATGATTAACCTACATATAGGAAGAGAGAAAGGCCTGACATTGTGAGTATAGGACATCCAGTGATGTCCTTGGGTTCATTTTTCTGTTGGCTATCTACTGCTGGATGTGCAGCCTACACATTAAGATAGTTTGTTTCCCCAGTATGAGTCCCTTGTAGAAAACTGGGTTTTCCTTTGCAAGTTGCTATCAACTGGAGATTGCTTAGGGGTTAGGGATTGGGGCAGGATGTCCTCTTGCTCTTTCAGGCTCAGGACCCCATTGCTGTATGTCCTGGGCATGTTGCCTCAGTCTCTGTGAGTTCCTATGAACTTTGATCATGTTGATTTAGAAGACCATTTTCTTGGTGTCTCCACTCTGGTTCTTACATTCTTTCTGCCCACTCTTCCACAGGGTTTCCTTAGCCCTAAGAGGAGAGATTTGAGAGAGACATCCCAATTAGGGCTGAGTTAGGATCTCTTATTCTCCGCATAATGTTGAGCTGTGAGTTTCTCTGTATTTGTTCCCACCTATTGCAAAAGAAAGCTTCTCTAATATCAGCTAAGCAAGCTATTGATATATGACTGTAACAAAATGTCATTAGGAGTCATTTTACCACTAGTTTTATATTTGGATTTTTGTCCGTTTGGTAGGTTGGTTGGATGGTTGGTTTAGAATGGATGCATCTGGTTTTATCCTAGGTCCCTAGGCTGTCTAGTCTCAGGTTCTTTATCAGCCAAGCAGTATCAGGGGTGAATTCCATCTCATGGCATAGGCCTTAAGTCGTCAGATAATAGTTCTTTACTCCCGCAAGCTTTGTGCCACCATTGCCCTACCATATCTTGTAGGCAGGACACCATTGTAGACCAAAGTGTTTGTAGATGTGTTGGTGCTTGTGTTTCTACTTTAGTAGCATGAGAAGTACTTTCAGAACAAGGGCTTGAGAATGTAGTAGTAAAATCTGTGATGTGGGCATCAGCTTGGCTTCTCCATAGTCAATGAATTGGTGTTGTCTTCAGCAATGGAGACCTAGTGTCCTTGTGGAGAGAAACCTATAGTCCTGGCAACACCCTGGGTTGTTTGTGGGTTCTCCTTTTGCTAATAACTCAATTATGTGAAACCCAATCCCAGTGCTGGAAGCTTCATTTGGTGACAAAAGATGGCCAGCTAGAACTCTGTCTCCCCCATTATTTGGAGATTTCCTTTAAATCGCCTTCATATATATTTTAGAAACCCTCTACTATATTAGGTTTCTATGCTTCCCCTCAAATAATTTTAGCTGTGTCTCTATCTCTCTGTCTCTGTCTCTCTATCTCTGTCTCTTTGTCTCTCTGTCTCTGTGTGTGTGTGTTTGTGTGTGTGTGTTTGTGTGTGTGCGTGTGCGTGTGTGTGTGCGTGTGCATGTGCGTGTGCGTGTGCGTGTGCGTGTGTGTGTGTGTGTGTGTGTGTGTGTGTATTCTCTCATTGCCTCATTGCTGTCTTCCCTCACCTTCTTGTTCAAGGCCTGTATCCATTCATAACTATTTTTCTATTTCCTTTTCTTACAATTTCTGCCCTCCCCAGTCCCTTATTCTATACCTAACCTCTGTAGTTCAAACAACTGTAGCTCGGTTATCATTAACTTAGCAGCTAATACCTACATCTAAGTGAATACACACCATATTTATTTTTCTGGGTTTAGGACACCCCCCCACTTAAGGTGATTTTTTTTCTATTTATTCTATCTATTTACCTATAAATTTCAAAACATCGTGAGGGTCTGATTAATATTTAAATGTGTAAATGTACTACATTTTATCTATTTTTCTCTTGATGGACATTTAGGTTGCTTCCAATTTCTGGTTATTATGAATAGAAAAGTAATGCTCATGGTTTATCAAATGCTTCAAAGGTAGGATGAAGTGTCTATTGGGTATCTGCCCCAAAAGAGGTACAGCTCGATCTAGAGAGAGATTGATTTCCATCTTCCAGAGTAACTTATTTCCACAAGCTATACAAGTTTGCATTCCACCAACAATCAATAAGTGTTCCTCTTATTCCACATCCTCACCAACATGAACTATCATTTGTGGTATTAACCTTAGCCTTCCTGAATGGTGTAAGATGAACTTTCAAGGTAGTTTGAATTTTTCTAATAGCTAAGGATGTTGAATATTTCATTAAGTATTTCTCAGACACTTGAGTTTCCTCTTTCGAGAATTCTGTTTAAATCTGTATCCAATTTTTTTAATTGGGTTGTTTTCTTGGTATCTAGATTTTTACATCCCTTATATATTTTGGATGATAGCCCTCTTTCAGATGTGTATAGTAGAGGAAAAAAATCTTTCCCCATTCTGTAGGCTACCATTTTGTCTGAATGATGGTGTTCTTTGCCATGCAGAAAGTTTTTAGTTTCATGAGGCCCTATTTATTAATTGTTGATCTTAGTGCTGGGCTAATGGTGCTCTGCTCAGAGAGCCTTTTCTTGTGCCAGTGCTTTAAAGGCTATTCCCCACTTCCACTTCTATTGTGTTTAGTGTATCTGTTTTTATGTTAAGGTCTTTGGTCTACTTTGAGCTAAGTTTTATGCAGGGTAATAAGAATGGCTCTATTTAGATTCTTCTCCTGCAACCATCCAGTTTGAACACTACCCTCTGTTGACAATACTGGTGCTGGAGAGATGGCTCAGCAGTTAAAAGCACAGAGATCCTGGGTTTCATTCCCAGCAACCACATGGTGGCTCACACCCATTTAATGGGATCTGATGCCCTCTTCTGGCATGTCAAGGACTCATATAAAATAAATCTTTAAAAAGAAAAGAAAATATTGTCCTTTTTCCCATGTATGTTTCTGGATTCTTTATCAAAAATCAAGTGTCTGTAAGTGTGTCGATGTAGGTTCCCAGAAAGTGCCTGTTTAAGTTGGGGTCTGGGATAAAGCAAGGAGCTGAGGAAAGGAAGTGTACAGGGGAATGTGTGTATGAGATGAAGGCAGGGTGGGAGTGAAGGCCACAGCAGTTGATCTGCTACAGATCTAGGGATGAGACTGGAGGATTAGATTTAGGGAAGAGGAGGGAGGGGTGAAGATCCGAAGTTAGACTATCTGCTTCCCTGATCTGCATGGCAGGTGTGTTCTCAGGAAAGGGCTGCTGATATTGGAGGTTGAAATATTGGGATGGGGGTGGCGATAGGTTAGAGGAGAAGGTCTAAGTGATCTGTTGGAGTTGGGGGGGTCAGAGAAAAAGGGGAGATCAGAACCTGGGAGATTTTCAGCTAGGAACCTGGGGATAAGTCTGCGGACAGGATTTGGAGGAGATAGGGATGGATGAAGATCTGCAGATCAAACAAAAGCTAACACTAGGTTTTATGAAGGTTTTCCTTGTCAGCTACTGTTTTATCTCAGCCTAGAGGAAAACTCAAGGTTTCTTTTATTCTGAGAATTCTGGGTCAGCACCTATGGAATTTGAAATGAAAACATAAATGGCATTCCTGTATCTTTTTACCTAACCCTGAGCATGTACACAAGCAGTAATTTTATGATTAAAGTCTCCCCTGTATTGCTGTGAGACTAATATCATTTTACATGTCTCTCTTTAAACATTACCTCCTAATGATAACTTATACATTCATATAAATCTCAAATGATAGCTATTTATATCAGGAAATTTTATTTTCTGCCTTGGAGCTATGCATTTGCCTAATTCCAGATGATGTGAAACAGAACCACTCTTTATACAGTAAATATGTTGAGCTTCTCCAGCACATATTTTGAGTGGAAAAAATATGACATTTTAAGGCCCAAGAAAAGACCTTAGACAGGAAGAATAAATTTCCCATGTATTTCAGAAGTCAAGATCAATAATGCACAAGAAACTCTTAGTCTAAAGTATTCTAAGGGTCATTTCAGTAATGGAAACATGTGACTATGTTAACAAAGTCAGGATTATAACAACTGTGTTTTAAAGCACAGACTTATGAAGGAATCAGAACAATCACAGGACTTCCAAATGGTAGGATAAGCAGTCATCAAAAGAACTGGTATAGGACCAATGTGGTAGTTATGGCTATGATCTCAGAACTCAGGAAGCTGAGGCAGGAGGATCACAAGTTTGAAGCTAGCCTGGATTACAGAGATACCTTTTGTGATACAGATAAATAAAAAGAAATTACATCTACCTAGTGATTAATCTATGTACCAGAAACTACACAAGTTATTTTGCATGTGTTTTCATTCATGTAGATTCATACAATCCCTCGTCAGAACTACATCAGATAACTCTGTTTGGTAAGTGAGTTTCATAAACAGTAACTACCCCCAAATCTAGTGCTAGTTTAAAAAGGGCTAGGGGAGAGTTGAAAAAGAAACCTATTTAAAAAAAATAAGATTGAGAAGGGGTTGCATGAAATGAAGCCTAAGTTTTATAAAACAGAAAAGCAAGGAGCACCTTTCTTTGCCACAGAGCTAAGGAGATGTTAAAGAGTTTTGAGGGTACCTTAAGAACTTAAGTTTAGAACCAAATGGAAGTCAATGAGGAACTTCAATCGTGAGAGAAAGATAACCAAATGTGATTTCTAACCAGTGGTTCCAGATCTGGAGACAGAAGGAACTGGAAAACAGTAAGAAATAATGGCAGTGAGGAATTTTTTAAAGAGTTTAAGCCAGTGGAAAGATAAGGGTGGCCTAAATCAGGATGGAGGAAGTGGCACTAAGGAGAAATAGGGGCATTTAAAAGGTAATTAAAAGTTATCATGCATGAAATTTTTGTTTAGGATTGAATATAAAACACTAGGAAGGAAGACGTTTGGTGGGTAACTCCTACTGCCTCAGCTCATGAAGCAAGACATTCTTAATGACTGGGAAGAGTGTGATGGGGGAACATACAGAGGATGAGAAGGACAATGGGGAAAAATGAAGAGTTCAGCTATAGGGATGCTGATGTTGAGGCGTCTAACAAGATGCATCCAAGAGGAGACACCAAGAGATTTGAATATATTGGTATGAAGATCAGACAAGATGCACACTGGAGGGTAAATCAGCATATAAATGGTTATTGAGGCAGTGAAAATAAATGAGAACGCCTGACATCCTGCCTAGTTTAAGAACATCTGAGCACCTAGGAGACAGCCCAAAAGAGCAGTGAAGCTTAAGTGTCACAAACCAGAGAAAGATTAAAAAAAAAAAAAGTTGTACGGGAAAAGCAAATTCAGTAATTATTGCACCAGCAGTCAAAAGAACACAGTGTTTCAGAAAGATTAACAATCTTTTGACTGATTTTTTTTTTCTCACTGCATTTAATAACACGAATGCTTGTTAAATCCAGTCTGGGTGTAGTGGGAGACCCAAGGACAAGAGTTTTATTGTGGATTCAGTAATAAAGAATGGAAAAAACTAGAAACTACATTTATAACTAATCTTTAAAGAATTACTTTATGGTGGCTGCTGACATATAACACAGGTTTGAGACAAAGGATTTGGGGGTTATTTGCAGTATTTTATATAGGTAGAAAAGCTTGGTACACTTTAATAAATGGGGAAATTCTGAAAGACAGACAAAGACAAAGAATATTACAGAAAAGGGGGATAGCACACAGCCCAATGTGGCAGTTTTCTGTGCGAAGCTAACCAAGACACAGAAGCCTGGATATTTACTCAAACACTACAGTTTCAATGCAATCACCGTGAAGAGCCACAGAGAAGAGGAAACATACAGTATTTGTCGGAGACTAGGCTATATCCCTTAATCCTTTCCAGTTCCATCAACTTGCCAGCAAAGTCAATGATTTTACTTGTCTTTACAGCTGGATAAAATTCCATTGTATACGTGTCACAGTTTTTTATTATCCATTCATCAGTTGATGGACAGCTAGGCTGATTCCATTTCCTTGCTATTGTGAAAAGAACAAACTAGAACTCCTGTGTGTAGGTATTTCTGGTAATGCTTGGAATCCATTGAGTGTAAGATGGAATCTTAAAGTAGTTTTAATGTATTTGTGAATATATAAAAAGTCATGACAATGTGTTCAAAGATTACTATATCTAGATAGGACAAGGAGAAGATCTGGGGAAATAAAACCAGTGTTTCAGGGAAACTTCCTCACTCCTTATTGCCTTTGTTCAGCGGCATGACTGTCGTCCCCAGGGCAAAGCATTCCAACATATTCACAGGCACAGTAAGAAAATAGAGAACGACATGACTTCTGGCTAGAGGCCACCTGGGAAAGCTTAGATGGGAGGGGAGTGCAAGTGAATTTAAAGAGTGTCACCATGCTTTCGTGGCTAGGTTTTCATTCGTCCATTCATTCCTTTATCTTTCATTTTTTAAAATATAACAAAGTAAAGTATACCTCGTCCACACATCACTGACGATGCTTCCTTCTACAGCAAATGGGAGCAAATACAGAAACGCACAACTAGACATTACACAAAGAATGAGAGACCTTGGAGTTACTTGGGATTGGTCCATTCCCATCCCTCTTCCTCAGAGCTCAGAGAACCCTCTAGATGCCTGCTCTTCATAAGACTGCAGAAGACTGTGATGCTATCACAAGAGTCAGCAAGAGAGGATGTCTGAGTGAATAGATAGAATGAGCTTCTTTAAATTGGATTTGTTTTGCCTTCAAGCATTTGGGCCTGCAGTACAAGAAACACTCTTTGACACTAAGCCACATACTGATATGTTTTCCCATCACTTTCAGCCTTTGGTAGGTAAGCAGTATCACAAACATCTTTTCCCATTTGGTAGTGTAGTCTAATTCCTCTTCATTCTTGGTCAGTGGAACACAAAGGGAAACCTGTGATATTAGATCTTAAGAAGCCTTGTGGCTTCTCCCTTGAAAGGCTCACTCTGACTCTAAGAAACTCAGCTATCGTTGAGAATCCCATACTACAAGAAACCCAGGTCAAATGGACAGGAAGTGCACTGGTCCTTAGCTGACCATTAGCCAATTATAAATGAATGCTACATAAGTGAGTCAAGCAAGCAAGGTGGGCTTTATTCAAGACTACTTCAGTAGAAGCCATTAATGGCACTGAACAATTAAGAGGCCATGGCTGCTTCAGATGTTAGCCAGTGTGCAATAGAAGAGTATGTGGATGGGAAAAAATGATGAAATTGGTTGGATACCAAGGAAGGAGAATTCTTAATAAACCATCTTGATAGAATTCTTGTGGAAGTGTCACTTATACCTGCTGGGAGAGGAAAAATCAATTTTCTCTTGTATAGTGATTCTGGACACATCAACCACACAGGACAGGCTTCATGTTCACAAGTAGTTGAGAAACATAACTGAACTCTACTTTCGTGTACATGTACTTTTATTTGGTTACAGTTTAGTGTTTGGTTTGGATGCGGTTTTATGTCTTGATTTTGAGGTTGGTTGGTCGGTTTTTGTTTTAGAAAGAACTTAAAGTTTGGTAGGTAGGGAGGGGGAGAAGATCTGGACAGACTTGGTGAGTGAAGACTATGATCAAATTATGTGTATATCTAATTTTTTTAAATAATAAAGATATAATTAAAAGGAAAAAAGAATGTCACAATTCAAGCTTAGAATAGATGCCCTGGCTTTGAGACTGTATGAAAAAATAAAATAAAAGAGAAGAAAAAATATTTTTTCAGCACTGCTAAGGTTTTAACTTGTTGAGAATAAAGTAATCCCAGAAAGAAGTGAAGGTAGTGATAGAAGGAAAGATTGAATTTAGAGAAAAGATGAAAGCACACAGAACATTTGATTTGAAGAGAACTCTGCATTTCACCATGTGCCGATGGGCTATACAGGAACAAACGACAACTAATGGGTTCTGAGAGTGGGAGAAACATGGAGATGTACATACTGCAACATCTGGAGAAATTTGATGTCATGAATCTGAAGAAGACTGAGGAGAGGGCATATGGGGGGAGTTTGAATAGAGGAAAGAAAAGAGAGAGATATTATAATCAAATTACAAGCCCCAAAAGGGTAGAGAGGATTTCAAAAAAAATAAAACAAAAGAATGATACTTCAGCCCTGCTTTTATTCTCCAAGATTTTAGATTATCCAGGATGTTTTGTGCTTCCATATGAATATTAAGATTTTTTTCAGTGTTTTCATAGATAACAAATGATTGATGACTGAATATTAACAACAAAATGAAAACCCATTTACCTTCAGCATATTCTCCTAGAATAATATTCTCTTTTTCCTTCATTTTCTGAAACTTTGTATCACTTTTTTTCACAACGAAAAAAATATTCAAATTGTAACTGTGTCCAGAGAGAACACATATCTGAGTCTCAATGATAAGCAAAGTTTTGTCATCAGCCATGAGGGAGGAGGGGAAGCCAGCATGGTGAGACCATTTCCAATGAAAAATAAGACAAAATCGAGCATTCCACAGAGCAGGAGAGACTTCAAGAAATATAAGCATGCCCTTCTAGATAAGATGAATTGAATGCCTTCACTGCTTTTTATAATTCCTATCTTGACCAACCTCTTCATTGGGATGTTAGTTTTCAAGAACAACAACAACAAAACAAAAACAAAAAAAAACCTTTAAAATCCAAAACAAACCAAAAAAAAACTTCCAATCAAACATTCAGCTTCCTTAAATGAGGCAAAGATAAAGTGGATATAATTCCTCTTGTTTGAAATTTTGAACAAGGTTTCAATTATCTTTCCAGGAAAAAATGTCAGTAATATTAATATATTTAGCAAAGAAAAACAGTGCCATTAAATGTTACTAATTATTCTACTGCCTGTATTTACCAGTTTTATTTTAGAAGAGCAATCAACTTCATGATCATATTCTCTTCCCAGCATCCCACAGAACTTTCTAGATACTCTCAATTTACATCATTGTTATACTTAACAAAAAGGAATACCATTGTGGTCTGGTTTTTAATAATTCATAAAGGTCTCATGATATGTTTGGGGACACTTCTCAGCATGTGCTTTGAATGCACTATTTAAATATCTCTCTTTAAAATTAAACCTTCCTCCTTCTCTCTATTTATTTAAAGTTCACCCACAGAATTCTGCTAGTAATTATCCCATGGCTGTGGTATTTTGTTGCTTAAACAGAAGCCATAAAAGCAAATAATAGCTATTTTCATTCCACACACCCAATCATGCAGCATTCAGTGGTTTCATTTGCAATTTTACTACAGATATTATATGAGACCATTTATTGGTGACTTTTATACATTGTTGCAATGCCTTTCATCTACAGCAGGAGGCGTGACTCCTGATAATTTTAGCTGAATTGTATGTGTGGCTTCTGGAATCATGAGTTTATAACATGAGTGTGTTAGGAGGCTAATTCCACCTCCAACAACATCATATAAAGGCAACAAGCAATTCCCTCCTGTGAAGATTTTTATCGGGAAGCTTTAGGCCAAATAAAATCAGGATAAAAAAATAATCGCGTACCTTCAAATCACTGTCACTGGAGAGCTGAGTCTTAGAGGCTTTAAAAAATGATATGTGTTTCTAAGAAGAAGTTTCTGTAACTTAGAGGAAAGAATTGGAAAAAATAAAAGGAAAAAAATATTACATTGGAACAGAGAGAAAAAAGGAAAACAGATCAATAAAATGGTTTAAAATGTACACCAGCTATTAATTTCTAATACCCTAGAATTTAATATGTGTTTCATTGATAAACATCACTGGAGGTCTTCAAAAATCCCAAAATATAAGTTATATTTGTACTTCACTAGGCATGAATTCTAGTATACTTTGTCTTTACTCCCACTTTTCTCTCCATGTATTAAGTATACATTTATGCATACTTTTTTATGACAGGAGAGAATATAATGTGTAGTGACTCTAAGGAAATACCTGCCTTTGTATTCATGAATATGTACAGATAGAAGAATAAGCCGTGTGCTTCTTCCTATCTGACCAAACAAATTGACCCCAAATCCATCCATTGTCCTCCTGTGTGGGAGACTTAAACCAATGAGAAATCCATGCACACAGGCGTCAACTTCCAAAGATACAAACAAAACAAGGGTGCTCACATATAGCAAAACAAAACCTATAAACATACATTATCACTGTGTTCAGATTAGCTGTGAGGAGTCATTTAAGTGATAAGTCCTAGGCAAGGAAAGCAGTAAGCAGCTGTGCAGGGAGTGCCAGTGATACAGATTTTCTCAGTCAGCCCTTGCTGTGGTGAGAGTTTTCAGCCATGCAGGCCTTTCATTCATGCTCCTATAAGCAAGTGAAAAGGGTGAGAATCACAGGCCAGAGGACACTCAGAGGAGACTTATGTTAGTGGCCTTCAATTAGCTTATAATTGTGGGTATGCTTCCTTCTTACATTGACACTGATCTTGGCCACTGGCTTGCTAATGAAATTAGCAATGTGTGTAAGCAAAGGCTTCCCAAGCCCAGGAACTGTCTTCTTCAAACACTCTTGCCTGTGATGTGAGGGAAGGTTCCACTGGAGAGAGAACCAGGTAGAATAAGGCCTAGAGGGTAAACTACCAAGTAGAGAAACCATGTAGAGATAGAGAGAGCATGTTGAGAGTTAAGATATTCCAACAGAGATCCCAGCCAAATGTCCTCATCACCAGGTGAGAAAGAAGCATCCACTTAACCTGCAAAAATGTCACACACACACACACACACACACACACACACACAAAAACAGCAAATCATTGGTGTTTTAAAAAGGCTAAGATTTAGGGTTGCCTGTCATGAAACCATGAATGGATGTTAGAGGCAGGCAATAAAAGACTTCCTTAAGAAGAAAGGACAGAGCCAGATGTGGTGGCACACCTGTAATCCCATCACTTGGGAGGCAGAGGCAGGCAGATTTCTGAGTTCAAGGCTAGCCTGGTCTATAGAGTGAGTTCCAGGACAGCCAGGACTACACAGAGAAACCCTGTCTTGAAAAAACAAAAAAGGGAGGAGGAGGAGGACGAGGACGAGGACGAAGAGGAGAAAAGTATAGGTCAGGAAAGCAGCCAAATGGGATGACAAGATGTCTCAGAAAGTAATGGTCCTTACTGTAACAACCATGATTACTACAGTACCAAACCCAGAGCCAACTCCTGAGAGTTACTGTGGTGGTTTAAATGAGAATATCTTCACCAACTTGTGTCCTTGGAGACTTGTTCTCTAGTGGATGTTGCTTTTTGAGGGAGGCTTAGCAGGTGTGGTCTTGCTAAAGACAATGCTTGAGATTTCATAGCCTATAGCCTCACCCAGCTTCCAATGTCTTCTTTCTTGGTGTTTATGGTTAAATATCCTGCCAACATGCCTGCTGTCCTGCTCGCCCCCCCCCATTATAGACTCTCCCTGTACCATACACCAACTTTTCTAAGGCAGAAGAAGCAGGAAGTCTAAAGATCCTGGAGTAGGCCTGGGCTTGGCATATTTAAGGAACTCCAAGGAAGCTAGGGACACTGAGTAGGGTGAGTGAAGAAGAGAATGTTAAGAAATGAAATCTGTAGCTATACAGACCAGATTGGGGCAGGTTTATAAAGCCAGGCATGGGCTGCGAGGGAGAGCCCCTGGAGAACTCAATGCATTCATCAAAGTCACTGGATCATCAAAGTCACTGGATCATTACCACCTATTCAGCCTCTGAGTGTTGGGGTCATAGTGCTGGAGAGTCAACAATGGCCAGGACTTCTGTTTGTGAAATGGGAAGAGCCAGGGAGATAGAAGAGAAAGAGGACTCTAAAGAACCTGAAAGGGAGACACAGGGAAACTTCTTTCTGTTATCCCTGGCCATTGCGAAGGACAAGACAAACAAATCTCTCATGCCTTGAAGCTAAAATGTTCTTTCACTTCTGTTTCTTTTCCCCATGACCATTTGCCACAACTTTGCATTCCTGTGCGTTATATTGGCATGAGAAAGCTCACTTCTCTTTTGATGCAATTTAATTTCCTAAATTCTTTCCCCATACAAAACAAAACACTACATGAGCCTTGCACACATTCACAGAAGATCTTGCCAGGCTACCACAGTCTGTGCTCTAAGTGCGTGTCAATATATTTACAGAAAAACACTGTTAAATTTAAAAAGGAACTCTTCAAAAAGACACCATGTACTTCCCAAAGGGTACTTCCCAAATATAGTACATTACAGATTGAGGCTTGGAGCGATTGACTCACTACCGACATCACTTCCCCACTACCGGCCTAAATGACAGCGCAGCCAGCTAGAAGGCACAGAGCAAACACCGTTATCGCTTTAAATAAATGTCTGTGAAGCCATCTTCATGATGCAGAGCCACACATGTCAATGCAGAGTTGGCACACAAATGATGACAAAGTGAGAGGACTCTGTCCGGCCTTGAAGAGAGAGCACTTACTAAAGGGAGAAACAGTTATCTGGCAAAGAGGGTAAGGGCTGTAACTGAAACCCTACAACTGGTCATCTTGTCAGCTTAGACTGAATCAGGGCTTGTCTTCCCATTCTGAGATGTATGAAATAATAGTTCCATAGACCTTTCTGTTAAACGTGTTGTCTTTGTAGTCAGGAAACAGAAATGTTCCCTCCCGCCAGAGTAAAATCCCCTTATGTCATCTTTCAGAGTCTGGATCATATGGAAAACTTCAAACTACTTCACTGTTTTAGAAGAGACTTTAGCTAGCTTGTCTCTCCCAACAATAAAACCAAGTGGTCTTTTCCATCCTGTAGTATTGCTCATGTTCTAATTAATAAGATACTTCAGTTCCCAGTGACCTGGTATCTGTGGCTAGACTGGGCATTTCTTTACTGCCAGGAGCTCCCAATTTTCTGCAATGGGGCCCACTTGGAATAGATTGCTTTAAGTCTAAACCTAGTATTTATTATCTCTCTCAATGTTTTCTGCTATGTCTTTTTAATCGTTCTTATACTATTTTAGTTTTCATTTCAAATCTTTCATTTCCAAACTTTTGTAGCCTAACTTCTGAAATGTGATTCTTGTTTAAAGACAACCGACAAAATGCCTCAGGTTTGACGCCACTATTTCAGTCCCTGCACCCTCTCTATGGACCCACGCTTGAGCTTTCAAGTCCGAGGCACTAACTCCTGAGGACTCCAGTAAATTGCTCCTCTGCTGAACTGAAGGGCTCAGACAGGGGGTCTGGAGTGCATGTCTTTGTTCACAAGAATTGTAATCATTTAGTGGCCAGATCTAAGTCCTGGGGCCCTGTTCAAAGCTTACAGGCATTGGGCTTTCTGGCTGTGTGGCCAAAAGGTCCAGGCAAGCATCCCAATTCAACTTGAGTGAGTAAGGGTTTGAGGTGCCCTGCTCCTTAGAGAATCTGAGGAGCTCAGCAAACCAGCATCCCTGTGATGAGGGCAAGGAAGGACAACATGGGCCTGTTATCTGTGTATCTCTCGAGAAGCTATGAGAGGTCTGTCAAAGAACACTGGTTCCTGAATATCTGAACCATATGGGAACCTGCTCTACGTATCTGTTTGCCTCTAAGGAAACTGGTGTGGGAAAACATCACACACACTTGCCTTTTCTGCTCTTCTACACTATTCTATTCTGTTGAGAATTGTTGACAATTTATGTCTTTTATCTCAACCTCAAAATGAAGTGTGCTTCTTCTTATCCAATTCACACAAGTGCTATGAAGCTGAAATTGCTTTAAGAGCATTAAAAGAAGGATATCATATAAATGCAAATAACAGGAGGTTTGATAAAAAGAATAGTTACATCCAAGTACACAGTGCTATCCTATCCAAATGAACAGCTTGAGGTTTCCTGGCTACTGTCATTCAAGATAAATCAGAGGATGAGGGCTAGGGAATGAAATCTTCTGGAATTATTTGTGCTTGAGCTTCAGGCCTGTGTTGCTTATGCTGCTTTGTAATAGTCACCCAGAGAGGCAAAGGGATCTGTGAGAAATCCCAGAGATCATTTAAGTCCTCCAGGCCTGCTGCCCGCACCTAATGAGGAAAGGGGGTGGTATTGCTGATGGAGAAAGTCCCCCCAACTTCCTATTCAACCTTAATGGGGAGTCTAAGAGCATCTGGAAGAAGGCTCTGGTTGCTGCAGCTTTTAAACACTTAGCACAAGCATCTCTCTTCATATTATAACCTCTGCCATTTGCCATTTACCATTTTAATTTCACAGGTTCTCACAACTACCATGCCCCCCCCCACTCTTCTGCACATTCTAGTGGTGAATCTAAGGAAACCCTATATAAAATGCTAATGGTGTAGCAAGATACATAGTTGGGTTTTTTTCCTAGACACTTCTGCTTTTCTCTGAAACTGCTACAGTTTATCTGCAAGCTAACATAGCCTCTAGGTCAGTACTAATTGCAAGAACATCTGAATAAGATGTTCACACAGCCAGTGAGTGTTTCAGGGCCTTTGTGTGGTCATTTACTAATGCTATATAAGATTTAAATGAAGGACAAGGAGAATATCCAAAAATGAGAGCCACACCCACCCGCCTTCAGAAGAGCAGTCTCCATTGCCTCCTGCCTGAGTTCTAGACCATAAGGCTCAGATCTCCAACAGTTGTGCAGTGTGGAAGTGCATCATTGATCATGCATGATGCAGCTGAAATCTTATCTTGCTGAATAGGCATATTATTCTCTTTCTAGCTAGTGTCTTTGTAAGTCATATGGTTAACATTCTCTTGTTTGAAGAACCAGGCAGATAGAATTGTTTGTTTTGTTTTCAGAAAACTCATATAGAGGTACAACTGATCCTCATGGACTTAGATAGAAGGCATTGGCCAAACACAAAAAGTTGAGACATATCCCAAAACTATCCAAAGGAAATGGGAGAGAAAGCCCATGCTTTTGGATAGCGTTCAGATGCCATAAGCCTGCCACTTCATCTTGCGTTCCTTCACAACTCCCTGTGGGAGGGAATGTGAAGCCAAATACAAGAGGCTGCCAGGCCCAAGATCATGCTCCAGTGTCAGGTGCCACAGTGTGAAGCTGGTAGGCCTAAAATAGAGTTTTAATGAGGAAAATGGGGGCCATTTTGTAACTGTAGTCTCTTCCTGCCATGGTAGGCAAAATTTCCAGATAGCCTAGCATTTATCAAAACCAAAAATCTCACAACCACAGCAGGACACACTATCAAAAGAAGAAAACTGAAGATTCATATTTGAACTACTTTTCCTATACATCAAATCACAAACTTTGAACTTACAGTGCTTTCATGATATATATCTGAGTGGAAGGCTCACAGAACTAAGAAGTTTCAATTTTTTTAATCTTATGGAATAGACCTTGTATAGATAAGACTGGAAACCAGTTCAAAAATCTACATTCTGTTGGTTACATCAGTTCAATTCCTCCATCCAAATACCACTGAAAATACCACATCTGCATAAGATATTTGCAATGAATGCTGGAACTTTCTTAGAAACTTATTATCTTGCCTTTTTAGAACAACAGATTCTTGCCAGCACTCAGGTCTCCCAGTTGATGAGGACAGAAAAGTCGAATTCATGACAGGACTGTGGAATCTCACCCTTTCATGTTCAAAACTGTTTCTAATGTTGTCCGTGCATGAAAATGAAGCTTTTAGAAAAAAAGACCAGTGATTCCTTCTCCACCTGATACATGCAGAGTCCATTTCTCATCAGGGACTCTTGGACGAGCCTCCCTCTGATTGCAGCCTCCGCTTCGCTCATCATAATCTGATGGACGTTTTCGTTCAAAATCAGCTGCCCTTTGCTGATTGCTGCAGGCGACTCAGTCTGTCGATTGTGAAAATACAGCATTTCACAGCCAGGCCACATTGCTTATTGTAATCCGAATCAGATGCAAACACACTCCAGAGATATGCTCGCTCTCGGCTCTGTTTGCCTCACTGCAGCGTTCACTGCGGCAGTGAGCTGGGGTGTCCTTAGAACAAAATGCCATGGGTTAGAGATCAAATCACTCACTCTGGTTGAGTTAAAATCTTCCCCTCACTCGGAGAATAAGCCTCTCATTTTTCCTGAAAGAAGTGCAAAGGCAGGCTGCTCTGCCTTTTAAAATACAAAGAGGTGGAATCTGACATTTTTGATGAGAATACAGGAAACTAGAGACTAAAGATTTTCATCCCTGACAGCAACTTGAAATGTCATGGGCTTACTGCTTGTCAATCAAAGGGATGTTGGTTAAAAGTGTGACTGTGTATGTCATGAAACCCTGAGAGTCAGTGATTAAACAGAAGACCCTGAGATGCTTCCAGAAGTGGAATGAAGAACTTAATAATCATTTAAGCACAACTGTATGGCATCCATATGTATGTGTACTGGAGATCCGTTTAAATTCTTATTCCAACCGCAAAAAGAAGTTTGCTGGCACAATGGACTAGTGTTTGTTATTAATGAGAACTAGGTCCTTACACAGAAGAAAAACCCAAAAGGAAGCAACAAAATCTCAGAAGAGATAAGGAGTATATGTCTCTTAATGGGTAAAAAAAGACCTGGAGGTAAGCAGCTCACAGCTGGACTAACGGATGGCACCACCATCTTGGAATCAAGCTCTCACCTCTCCTCTCTCATCCAATTGTAGTGTGTCACTGTCAAAGTTCTCTTAGGGTTTAAGTGACTGCTGGAGCCCTGGCTATTACATCCATGTTTCCAGATATCAAGACTGCAGAAACAAGGAAGAAAACATTGGCATATCTTTTCAAAGAGACTCCTAAGCAGTCTCACCAGCCACGTCCCTTTACATCCATAGGTAGAAACTTAGCCATCTGTGTATACCTAATAGAACAAAACACAATCAAAAACCGTGTTCAAAACCATAAGACACCAGAAAACTTAAGGCTATTTTAATAAAACAGAAGGACATTGTACCTATTAGAAAATTAGTAATGCCTTCTGGAGCACAATGTTCTTACCCCCACCCCATATCTGGCCAGACATATTTACAAATGACTTTGAGAAAATCACTTAAATCTCTGTGTTCATCAACTAATCTCTTCAGCTAATGTAGTAATGTCCATGTTAATCAGCAGGAAGTATTCATTCCACAATATCTGTGTGCCTATATATTCACACAGGAAACTATCTTGTTGGCTATAACAAACAGAATTTTTGTGAACTTCTGTATGAAAAAAAAATCCCTCCAAAATATCTATCTTGTGTAATTAAAGCTTTCATATGATGGCAAGTATGCAAGGCGTGAAGGCTCCCAATCGATAGCAGCCTCTTCCTATACACTAGCAGAAGCTATGCCGCTCCTTGAGTCCGCCCACTCCCTTAGGGACCACACTAGGTTGGTTATCCTAGCATCTAATCCAATGATGCCTTCCTCTAAGTACCATCCCCTTTATTCTAGTCTGAGCTACAGGAACCTTGGCAAGCATGATACCTTCACCCCTGGGGGATGTGGTCATTGGGGGGCTGATTATTTAGGAAGAATCAGGGAGATGAGAGCAAGTGTGTCAGGGTTAATATTGATGGTCAGTTTGACAACATCTAGTGTTACTAATAACAGAGGGTGAACACAGAGAGACTTGTCAAAACAGGGTGTGGGAAGTGGGTTTGTTTCTTCCAAAAGGACTAAACATTTTTGTTTCGTTCTGTTTTCCCAAGACAGCAGCATTTTGGGTTTCTAACAGGTTCTACTGTTTACCGAGCTGAATGTGCTTTTCAATTGCCAGGACCAGTGAGAGTTTGAGAGATGCTGGAGGACTCATCATCACTGTGAGCCAAAGGCAAAGGCAAATGCCCCTAGTAATGCTCTATATGCCGTGTGGAAGATGGAGGCTTGCTCATCAGCTCCTGCTAACACAGCCCAGGGCTCCTGGAGGCAACACTGGCATGGAGTTTGGGATGCAAAATATCTACACAGGAAGGGTAGAAGCATGACTAGGCAGACGTTAAATTGCAAATCAGGCTGCACAACATTAGCAGAGAATTCTGGGGCAAATATAGCCTAAAGGACTTTTTATATGAGCGTTGAGATGCCCTGGTCTCTACAGAGTTCTAGAATAAGCATTATATAAGATGTTTCTATCTTCAGACTGAGAAATATTGGTGTCTATGAAGTTATGGAGCAAGTATTACCTAAGGAATGTTGCACCTTCAGGCAGAGATTCCCTGATCTATGTAGAGTTAAGGAGCCATTATTATCGGAAGAAAAATCCATCTTTGAGCTGAGATGCCCTGATCTCTGTACAGTCCTAGAGAGAGTGGTATCTCTGAAGGTATGTCCACCTTTGGGCTGAGATACCCTGATCTCTGTACAGTCCTAGGGAGAGTGCTATCTCTGAAGGTATGTCCACCTTTGGGCTGAGATACCCTGATCTCTGTACAGTCCTAGGGAGAGTGCTATCTCTGAAGGTATGTCCACCTTTGGGCTGAGATGCCCTGATCTCTGTACAGTCCTAGAGAGAGTGCTATCTCTGAAGGTATGTCCACCGTTGGGCTGAGATACCCTGATCTCTGTACAGTCCTAGAGAGAGTACTATCTCTGAAGGTGTGTCCACCTTTGGGCTGAGATGCCCTGATCTCTGTACAGTCCTAGAGAGAGTGATATCTCTGAAGGTATGTCCACCTTTGGGCTGAGATACCCTGATCTCTGTACAGTCCTAGAGAGAGTACTATCTCTGAAGGTATGTCCACCTTTGGGCTGAGATACCCTGGTTTTCATTGTCTCTCAGCTCATGTCAGTTGTGATCTGATGACCTCAGGGGAGGTCCCCACCACGGCATGACTGTGAAGCAAGATCTGCCTTGAAGAAGAATCATGCATCAGACATCTACACACCTGTCATAGGTGTGTAGCAGCATCAAAGTATTTCTATTTTCCAGGCTCTGCGGTTGATGTACAGACTTCTTATCGCAAATAGAGTTGACACAAAAATCACTGTATTTCCCTCCTGGACTCACATATCTCAGATTGGCTGTTTAATTGATAGCAGGCTTGAAATGTTATATAAACAACTCAATTAAGATCAGGAAGATTGGAAAGCCAGCCCTCTTCTATCAGCCTTCTTGGTATAAAGATCAATGTAAACAAATAAGGATTTTTCAATTTAAAAAAAAAAAAGATTAGAATGTACTTCATAATCAATAGTGAGAAGTCTAAATGTAAGAACTGCAGAAGGAAATGATGCTTTAGAAGATTTCCAATATTTTCTAAGCCTCGCTTTCCTGTGGGACAAAGCGTTTTAGTACACACATTCTAATTTTCAGTTTTACTGAGGTGCTGTCATTTTCTACTTAAAATGTTCAGTGACGAGCTAAATTTCCCAAATTCTCGGGATAACCCGTCAATCTCTACATATGTTCTTCCATGGGAATATCCTCTAAGAAAGGCCAGGAACCCTTCTACACTCCCAAAGAAGCACATTATACCACAAAGGTTTTATACATAGAAATAAAATCATTCTTACATCACAAATAAGACTTAATCAGACTTGTTATCAAGTGCAATTTAGCCACAGTCTAAAATACACACCAGATCAATCTCTCATCAAATCAATTTTTGTTTGCAGCAGGCAGAGACCATTACAGATAACCACAAACAATCAAAATGCAAAGAACAAGAGATCCTGAGGTGCTCAGTGCCATCCCAACTGATAAATCAGCAACACAACTCCCACACCTAAGACTCAAGCGTAATTGGTGAAGAAAGGGAAGAAGGATTCTAACAGCCCAAGGAAAGGGGGAGTTTGCTGTGTCTTCTAAAACTGTCAGAGACTTCACCCATGAAATCTCATTAACATGGTTACTGCCTAAATAAGACCTGGACAATGATGATATTAATGGACATGCTAACATGAATGGGAGAAAGATAATGGGACCCCAACCCTAGACAAAGAACTACAGGCAACTATGGATATGAGGAATGATGACAGTAGGAAAAAATCCCTTTCCTCCAGGGAAGAGTCCTCCAGTTAGTTATCTAATACCAAGTGGTCAGACCTCAGATTATAAGCACACAGCTAACATTATATGGACCAAGCATATTGTATTTACAAATCCAGGAGTATATGTGTCTGTCTGTGTGTGTGTGTGTGTGTGTGTGTGTGTGTGTGTGTGTGTGTGTATGGGGTGTGAATGTATGCTGTGTGTATGTATGTGGGTGTGTGTATGGGGTGTGTGTGCATGGTGTGTGTATGTGAGAGTGTGTATGGAGTGTGTGTGTGAGTATGGGGTATATGTGTGTGTGTGTACATGGGGTGTGTGTGTATATGGGGTATGTGTATATTATGTGTGTGTGTATGTGTATAGCAACAATTAAAGGGAAAAAGACCATGAATTTGAAAGATCAAGGGAATAGGCATAAAAAGGGTTGGAAGGAGAAAAGGACATGAGAAAATAATATAACTATACTTTCTAAAACTAAATATTATAAAAATAAAAAGTATAGTACAGATCAAACCCATATTATAATTAATTTTGAATTGAGGAGAAAATACTACTGCATTTCCCTAAACCAGGATAACCCTTAACTAAATCTAAATACTCTTCCTTATTCCCACAGATAAATGAAGCTCTCGACCATCATCAAAGCAGCTTCTTTATGTAGTTCAATGAGGCCATTACAGAGATCCGCAACCGGGCAAAATGCAGAGGACTGGTCCATCTACACCACAATTCCTACACCTATGACTCAGAAAGCACCAAAGAAAAGGGGTAGAAAGAGTGTAAGAGACAGAAGACCAGCATGCCTTTTGAGAGACTGTGTCTACTAGAAATGACAGGGAGCTACACCTATGAAATGTCAACAATATGTTTGCCAAAACAAGAGCTGAATAATTACAACACAAGTTGACATGCCAACACAAACAGAGAAAATTAGACAAGTTCCTACCCCTAGATGAAAAATTCTAGACAATTAAGACAGCTGTGAAAGGGAACTACTCTTCCTAAGGATGAACCTCCTGAATGGTTGCTTAATCCAAACTGTCAGCCCTGAAAACATACACACAAGCAACAATAGATGAACAGGATTTGTTTATATACATATTTTCATATATATGTAACAATAATCATTAAGGAATAAGAGGAAGGGAGGAACATGGGAGGATTTAAAGGGAGGCGGAAATAATGTAATTATATTTTAATTAAATTTAAAAAATTTTTAGAGAATAGTTAGACAACCAACATATATACTAAAGTTGATTTTTTTTTCCTAAAAAAAAAGTGTGTGTGTGTGTGTGTGTGTGTGTGTGTGCTATATATGTGTGTGAATTCTTGAGATTCTAAAGATGTAACTCAGACCATTAGGCTTGGTGGCAAGCACCTTTTTCTCCAGACATTAATTTTGAAATTTTGAGGGGAAGATATTTAAGAATCATTCAACAAATGAGCTCTCTAACACACTATGTAGGCTTCACAGTGGCGTGCTTCAGTGAAGTGCCAGTCTTCAGTTTCACCTTCCTACAGAGCTGTTCTTAAAATACCTATTATAAAGGTTTTTTTGACCAAAGGATTTTTCTATGGAATATATCAGAGAATGTACCAGAAGGGAAGGATTTAATATAGGAATATGCAAGATGTCTAAGAGTGTTCAACTGTTTTGGAGCCAAGTGTTTACTGAAGAAAGGATTAAGTTTGGGAAAGGATGCCTTTTATGAGTAAGAAGACAGTTATTATAACCAGAAAAAAAGATTTTATTATGCTGAAGGACATCACATAAGGCTCACACTCAAATGCCTAACCACAGTCCTAAGCCTGTTTCTAAAGGCTGCTCACTTGTGTGACGTAGCTTAGCTGAAGGTCAGGTCTAGTCTCTATCAGAAGTCTCCAATTCAAGGATCATGATGCAGGGGAGACTCTCCAGCCACAAGGCCGATGAGACTGGCATCTCTTCAGATGTACAGAGCACAGCATTGCTTTTGGTCTCTGCTTATCTGCTGTCCTGTGGGCATCATGGAGTCTAGGATGTGTCTGGTTATCATAAGTGAGTGATGTCCCTGAATTCTGGTCATCAAGTACATACAGCCTTTGGGTGTAGTGGGATTCCTATTTTAACGTGTCTAAAAGATTCCTTTTACTATGTTCATTACAACACCAGACAGAGGTGTGACTCTGAGACACAGATCAACAAACCATACTCTACAGTTCAACAAGTTCATCACATGTGAATGAAATGAAAAATCAATGCAGTTTCACTAAAGCACCACTGTGTTTATTTGTCTGCCCATGTCTATGATGGCTTCCACAGCAGAACTGAGTCACACAGACCTCTTGTACAGTATACAGAAATAATATTGGTCATCATCTGTCTTCTATGTTAGCATGTATTCTGATTATATTAAAGAAAGCCTGAGACTAGCTAAGTAATTGTAAACAAAAATACGTCTGGCTTATGGTTCTGGGAGGCAAAGAAATAGGAGAACATGGTTCTGGGGCATCTGGGGCTCTTCCAGCTGGTTATTTCATGATATAAGATAAAAGGTCAAGAGTGAGAAATTGAAAAAAGGCTGTATATAATATTATAAAAACTGACTGGAGATAATCAGCCCACTCCTTTGATAAACACATTAAGCCATTCATAAAACCTAAGCTTCTGATGACTTAATTAACCTCTTGGCACATTCTACCTCCCAACACTTCTACATTGAGCATAGAGTTTCCAACCTAAAAACATTGAGGATTGACTGGTGAGATGGCTTAGCAGGGAAAGATGTTGGTTGCCAAGCCTGATAACTGGAGTTCCATCCCTGGAACGCACATGGTAAAGAAAGAGAACTAATTGGCTCCCACAAGTTGTTCTTTGACCTCCAAAGTCAATACTACACACTACACACACACACACACACACACACACACACACTTTTTTGGCCCCTTACAAAAGACATTTTCAGACCCCTGATACAGATGGTAACAGAAGGTGATTCAAGGTAGAGAGAGAGCACCAAGCCAGTAGCCATGTCAGACCTAATAAAAGAACATTCTCTAGACTAGGAAAGAGCTAAGATAGAGTCCTCAGAACAACCAGGGATCTCTTCAAACACCCACTTGTCAAGCCATCCAAGCTGTACCTTCAAAGAACAGTGTTCTCCTGCTGGTGTCTTGGCATATTTTACTGATGCTTTCAACTTCTTCTCCTTCCATGGGTAGGAGGCTCCAAATTTCTCTCCTTGAAACCCCCTCTACTGTAGCTGTCACTTTTCTGAGGACATAGTCATAGATTTTTCTTAGTGTCAAGTCATTTGACACAAGTCACTCCCAGTGCTACGCCCCTTACACCTGAGACCCATGCACCCACAGTCTTTGGAACAACTTTACCCCTCAGATGCAGTACACATAAAATTTAATTCTTCTTTCATCCTGAATAAGTCCAGTGATGACTTCAAGCTTGTTAGTTAAAATCCTAGGTCCACTTGAGGGGCAGTATGAAAACCTAATACAATGGACGGACGCTTCCTAAATTATGTACATATATAAGGGCAATCTAAATAAAATTACCAAACAGTTGGGAAGACAGTCTGAATTAGCCATCTCTTGCCACCAAATGACACTGCCAGTACTGGGTTTGGGTTACAACTTATTGAGTTGCCGGCCAAATGAGGTTGCATGAGAATTTCCAAACAGCCTAGGCTGTTGCCAAGACTATAGGTTGCTCATGACAAACTGACAAGGCCCCATTGCTAAAGACAACACCTACACAACTCAGTGAACATGGAAAATTCAAGCTGGTGTCTACATGGAGTTTTGTCTACATTATAACAGTCTTTGGTACAGGAAGATACTTGCAACACTATGAAAAGAAACACCAGCCACAAACCCCTTGATCTACAATGGTGTCCTACCTGAAAGATATGTTAGTACATTGGTGGCACAAATTTATAGGAATAATCACTCAATCTCTGATTTGACTTAAGGTCCACTCCATGAGATGGAACTGATACCCAACACTGCTTGGATGGTCAAAGAACCTGAGTATAGATAGCGCAGGGACCTAGGAGAAAACCAAATACTACTGTTCTGGGAGGGAAAAGGCACAGTAATAAAATAACTCCTAGTGAATTTCTGACTTACTTATATATCAGTCTCTTGCTCAGCCATCATCTGAGAAGCTTCCTCTCGCAGTAGACAGGAACAAATACAGAGACTCATAAACAGACCTTATACAGAGAGACCTTGGAACAGCCCTAAGTCGGCGTCTCTATCAAATCAAATGGGCTCAGGGAACCCCAAGTAAGAGAAGGTGAAAGAATATAAAAGTCAAATGTGAAGGAGGACGCCAAGAAAACAAGACCAGAAGACTAAGGCAACCAGCCATAACATATGTTCATGGCAGCTTGATCATTCTTATGCAGACTCCCTGTGGGTACCTATGAGCACAGCTTAGTTGATTCTCTTATGGTGTCCCTGACCTCTCTGGTTCTACAATCCTTCCTCTCCCCCTTCATCAGATTCCTCAAGCTCCACCTGCTATTTGGCTCTGGGTTTCTGCCTGTTTTCATCAGTTGCTGGGTGAAGCCCCTCTGACAACAAATGGGTTAGGCAGCAATCTATGAATATAGCAAAATACCATTAGGAATCATCTCATTTTCATTGACTATGTTTTTCCAGTTGGGTTTGGTTCAATCATGGATCTCTGAGCTATTCAGCCTCTGGGTCCTGGCCCTACAGGGAATATCGGGGATGGGTCCCTCTCGTGACTTGGGTTTGAAGCTGGACCAGTCATTGACTGGCCACTTTCCCAATTTCTGTGCCAACTTTACCACAGCATGTCTTACAGGCAGGACAAATTGTAGGTTGAAGGTTTTGAGGCTGGGTTGGTGTCCTAATCCCTTCAATGGAAGTCTTGCATGATTACAAGAGATGACTGCTTCAGGCTCTGTATCCCCCCCATAAGAGAGGGGACCCTCTAATGCTCTAAGAGTCTTAGCTAGGGTCACCCTTGTAGATTTATGGCAGTTTCCATTGCCCTAGGTTTCTACCTCACCCCAGAAATACCCAACCCATTCCAGTTGTCTCTTCCAGTTCTCTCTTCATCCACCTTCCACCTACCTGATCCCTCCTGTCCCCAACCCCATGAATCCCCAGCCCACCTGCAATATCTATTTTATTTCCCCTTCCCAGGAAGATTCGTGTGTCCTCCCATTGAGTCTTCCTTATTACTTAGCCTCTTGGGGTCTGTAGATTGCTGCATGATTATATTTTACTTTATGGCTAATTTTCTTTTGGGTTTTTTTTTTCTGAGACAGGGCTTCTGTGTATAGCCCTGGCTGTTCTGGAACTCACTCTGTAGACCAGGCTGGCCTCGAACTCAGAAATCCACCTGCCTCTGCCTCCCAGAGTGCTGGGATTACAGCCATGTGCCACCACCGCTCGGCTGCTGATTTTCACTTGTAAATGAGTGCATATCATGTTTGTCTATTTGAGTCTGGGTTACCTCACTCAGGGTGATTTTTTTTTCTAGTTCTATCCATTTGCCTTCAAATTTCATGATTTTTTTTAACAGCTGAGTAATATTTCATCATGTAAGTACACCACATGTTCTTTATCCATTCTTTAGTTGAGGGACATCTAGACTGTTTCTAGTATCTGGCTATTACAACAAACTGCTTTAAACAGAGCTGAGCAAGTATCCTTGTGGTGGAATGGAGCATCCTTTGGATATGTCCCCAGGAGTTATATTCAGCTAGATTTCTTATACAGCTTGAGGCCACTTATATAGGAATGGTGCTGCTCACAGTGACCTGCACCTTCCCATGTCAATCATCAATCAAGATACTGTCCCTACAGGTATGCCCACAGATCAATTTGATCTAGCAAATTCTTCAGTTGAGGTTTCCTGCTTCCGTGTTCTGTATGTGTCAAGTTGACAATAAAGACTAACCAAGCGGGTACATTAACATAGTGGAATTTTATTCAGGCACAAAGGAAAAGTGAAATTAGAACATTTGCAAGACAATTGATGGAGCTAGAATTATAGTGACCTATTGACTTTAATTGCTGAGTTACATATTGTCTCTCACTCAAGTCCGTAAAGTCCCTGCTGAAAGCTGCATCTAAGACTCAGGACATTGTACAGTGGATAAGAAATGTCAGACAAAGCCTGGAAAGGCTCAACAGAACATCTCAACGGCCAGATGGCAGAGCAAAAGCTTTTCATTTTACTTGAATCAACTGCAGCCTTATCCACTCTTCAAATTATATTAGCAACAGAGTAAAGGCTGCTGGTTCCAGCTCACACCAGCCATAAAAGTGAGAATTAGACAGTACTTCAGATTTTCTCTGTGCACAGTTTTAATGCATTAATCCGAGCCTTCTTCCCTATTTTTCTTATTTGTCTAATGGACTCACACAGAGACTGGCAGCACAGGCTTTGAAGTCCAGCAGACCTGGTTCTGCGTTGCAATTCCTCCCTGATAACTGCAGAGCACAGAAGAGTTACCTAAGCCCGCCTAAATCTGTTTCCTTACCTTAAAATAGAGGTGACAATTGTATCCACCTTGTTAGTTTCTGTGAAAATAGAACAGATCATGCACATAAAGCACTTGGTATAGCACATAACAGACATTTAAGATGAGCTGTGTTTGTTTTATAAAAAGGAAATGTAAAGAACTGGTTCTTTAATATTGAGACATACAATTCTTCTATCTTACGCTAATAAATATAAGTATTCTTATATTTAATATAATATAATCAAGTATCTACTGTGGAATTTTGTGGGAAGCAGGATCTATCATGATCATGATAGTAGTGGAAAGACAAAATCTTGGGCTTTGGCAGTTAATGCAAGAAGTCATTTGAAACTTGAGTGAACAAAAGGAAAGCATTCAATCACCTAAAGTCATTTGACCTCCCTAATCTGCTTGTAAAATTAATCATAGCCAATTAATCATCAATTAAGAATGTGCTGTGTACTTTGGTTGACACTAAATGATGAAAGGATAATCTAAACTCCGGCATGTCAATTTGCAGACAAATCCCTTCAGAAGTCGGTCACAAAGCTCTGAAGACTCAGTCCAGAGAAGCAGACGCCAAACACATTCAGAAGTCTCACCCCACAAGAAAACAAAAGAGCAGTGTGCATGGACGATATGTCACGCCGTTACTGTAGCTAACTTGGAAATGATCAGTTTACCATGTTTAATGATTATTTTTCTTTAACAAATTATGGAACCCAAATGGCTTTTCAAACTTTTAACTGAAAGACTTTTTCTTATTTACAAAAGTGACTTGTTTGACACTTAGAGGAGTGTGGTGGCTATTCCTGGTTGTCAACTTGACTATATCTGGAATGAACTACAATCTAGAATTGGAAGGCTCACCTATGATCCTAATCTGGAAGCTCAGAGATATAAGTTTCTCATCTGGATCTTGGCATGGAGATCTTGAAGCATAGTGGCTATAAATTCCAGAAGATTAAGACAAGGAGATCTCCGAGTTCAAGATCATCTGGGATTAAAGGCATGGAGGCACAGCCTTTAATCTGGGCCACACCCTCTGCTGGAGACCCACAGCCTTTAATCTGGGCCACACTCTCTGCTGGAGACCTACAGCCTTTAATCTGGACTACACCCTCTGCTGGGGATCTATATAAGGACATTGGAAGAAGGAAGATTTACTCACTCTTCCTTGCCTGCTTGCCTCGTGGGACTGAGCAACTGCTAGATTCTTAGACTTCCATCCACAGCTGCTGCTGCCCATTTTTGGAGAGTTGGACTACAGACTCTAAGTCATCGACAAATTCCCTAACTATATACAGACTGTCCATACGTTCTGTGACTCTAGAGAACCCAAACTAATACACGGAGCTAGTTCTTAATTTTCTTTTCTATCACATCATTGTTAAAATAAAGCCACCAAAGAAGAGCATGGCCTTGAAAAACAAAAGGGACCAAACCGGAGAGCAGGGGCTCCCTAACTGCTCACGCTCCGGGCCTGCCCCTTCCAGAGTTCAGACACCCACGGAATCTTAATTTAACACTGGTACATTTTCTTTCATTGTTTCTTTTCTTTTCTTTTTCTCCTTGCTTATTGACTTGAAATTCCAATCAAAGCCTAGTGGGGCCTCACACACTCCCTCTGCCCACTCCCCATTCCGCTTCTCCTCTGAGAAGGAAAGATTTTCCTCCATGGGTACCAAGCCACCCTGCCACATCAAGTTGCAGCAGGACTAGTCACATCCTCTCCCAGTAAGGCCACCCAAGGCAACCTAGCTAGAGGAAAGGGATTCAAAGGGAGGCAAAAGAGTCTGAGTCATCTCCTGCTCCACTTGTTAGGAGACCCACACGGCTACCATGCTGCACCTTTGCTATACATGTGTAGGGGACATAGGTTCGGCCCATACATCCTCTATTATTGGTGGCTCAATCTCTGTGAGCTCCCATGGACCCAGGTTAGTTGACTCTATAGATTTCTTGTGGTGTCCTTGACTCCTCCGGCTCCCTCAATCTTTCTTTCACTCTTATGAGTTTCACCTGTTTGGCTGTGGGTCTTTATATCTGTTTCCATCAGTGCTGGATGAAACCTCTCAGAGGACAGTTATGCTAGGCTCCTGTCCACAAGAATAACATAGTGGAATAGCAACAGTGTCAGGGCTTGGCTCTCTCCCATATAATGGGTCTCAAGTTGGCAAGTCATTGGTTGGTGTGGTCCTCAGGGTCATCGTGGATCCCAGGTTCTACCTCTCTTCATCATTGGTGTACCAGTAGGACAAGGAGTCCACAGCCTGCTTGTGCTGAATGGCTTGATCTTAGCCATTCAGATGAGTGTAAGATGGAACCTCAGAGTCCTTTGATTTGTATTTCCCTGATGAGTATGGATGTTGAACATTTCTTTAAGTGTTTCACAGCCATCAGAGTTTCCTCGGCTGAGAATTCTCTGTCTAACTCTGTACTCCATTTATCTTAATTGGGTTAGTTTATTGGTGTCTAATTTCTTGAGTTCTTTACATATTTTGGGTGTTAGCCTCTGATGTAGGGTTATTGAAGATCTTTTCCCAATCTGTAGGTTGTAGTTTTGTCCTATTCATGATGTGCTTTGCCTTACAGAAGCTTTTCAGTTTTATGAGGTCTCATTTATTGATTGTAGTTTAGACACCTGTAAGTATTGTAAACAAAATTTAAAGAAGCTTGCAACTGAGTCCTGGAATCTCTCCCTGCTAATCTCTCAGTATTCTTCTACTGCTGCCTACCTGGGACCCCTGGGTGGGATCCAAAGTTCACCCTTCCTATCTCCTCTGCCCATCCATAAGCTAATCAGCACTTTATTAACCAATCAGCAATAATTGGGAAGCATTCTTTACACAGTATTGATATTGGAGATGAGTCAGTAATCACTACAATGCTAGCACCCATACTGTAACCAGATCTCTGGGCACAGAAATCAGAATCTGAATATACAGTGCACAAGACGAAACCCCAACAATGAAAAGAAACCTTTTCCACTTTGACTTTTGGTTTTACAAGTAGTTTGACCAACTTTCTTTTTTGCCTTCCTTCCTGCATTTCTAAAGGCAGAAATTGGCATTTCCCTTCTGAAGCAGTAATTGTCATTTCACTATCCAGAAAATGATAGGAACTCAGTTTTAGAATTTTCTTATAGCTATCTTTTCCCCAAAAAACTTTTCTATACTTACTTTTAGCTTTAGAAAATGCTTTGAGTCTACTAGGTCATGGTTATTTCAACGAATTTAAAGACATTTTGTCCAAAAGACCCCTGGCTAACTTTATCTGCTTTATCTACATGGAACAAACAACTGTAAAGATAGCTGACACTTGAGAACAAGTTTCCTTATAGCCCTAAAGAAAAGAAGCATCCAGATGTCAGGTTCTAGTAGCAAGTTGGAAAATGAAAAGGCCGGGACTGCAGAGACTGTGTCTGGAGGAGAGCCAGAGGTTCAAAGTTAAGAGTGTTTCCCATTGGACAAGCCAAGGTTGATTGGAAAATGGGGGCAGAAATCTCCTACACAAGGAGAGGAGAGACTCCAAAAAGGGAAATAACCAGAAGAAAACAGCATATCAGGGCTTATAAACCTTAAACTAAAACTAAACCTGAAAGGTGAAAACGTGTACTGTGTGAACAGACATTTCACAAAGCTTAAATTTGCTGTTAAAAATACTGTTAATCAACATGATACAGAAAAGAAAGCCTTGAGGGCCCTCTCCTCTCGGTGCCTCCTGACCTATCTTAGCTTTTTCTTGGTTCTCCACTACTCTCAAGTCTGGGGACTTAACCCAGCAACACTGTTTTCCTTAGAAAACTTCTAAAAGCACAAGTTTAAGAGCTAAGCCCGAGTGTGAGAGTGAATCCTTTTCTCCAGAAACTGAGGAAAGCCCACCACTGCCAGGCCCTGGCGGAGAGGCTGCTGTGGAAGTTAGAGGTGATGCTATGCTTTTTTTATATGATTGTTTTTCTTTTTTAAAGATTATTATTATTATCTTTAATCTTTTGTTTTTACAGCCCAGTCCTTATCTGCCCTCCTACAGTTAGTTCCTTATGCCATTCCTCCTCCCCCACCTTCAAGAGGATGTCCCCAGCCCCCACGCCCACACCCTGCCAAGCCTCCCCATTCTCTGGGGCCTCAAGTCTCTCAAGGGTTAAGTGCATCTTCTCTCACTGAGGCCAGACCAGGCAGTCCTCTACTGTGCATGTGTCTGGGGCCTCAGACCAGCTGGTGTATGCTGCCTGGTTGTTGGCTCAGTGTCTGAGAGATCTCAGGGGTCCAGGTTAACTGAGACTGCTGGTCTTCCTATGAGGTCACTCTCCTCTTTAGCTTCTTCCAGTCTTTCTCTAATTCACCCACAGGGGTCCCCAGCTTCTGTCCATTGGTTGGCTGTAAGTATCTGCTTCTGTATCAGTCAACTGCTTGCTTGTTAGGCCTCTTGGAGGGCAGCCATGCTAGGTTTCTGTCTGTAAGCACATCATAGCATCAGTATTAGTGTCAGGCCTTGGAGCCTCCCCTTGAGATGGGTCCCAATTTGGACCTGTCACTGAACTCTTTTCTTTCAGTCTCTTTTCCATTATTGTCCCTGCAGTTCTTTTAGACGGGTACAATTCTGAGTCAGAGTTTTTGACTATGGGATGGCAACCCCATCCCTCCACTTGATGGTTTGTCTTTCTACTGGAGGTGGATTCTACAAGTTCCCTCTCCCCACTGTTCATCTAAAGTCTCCCCTTTGATGAAATTCTTGAGATTCTCTCACCGCCCACCCACCCACCCCACCCCCCCACACACCCCCCCCCCACGGTCTCTGGTACATTCTAGAGGATCCCCCCATTTCCCACCTCCCAAGGTTGCATATTTCCATTCATTCTGATGGCTCTCAGGGCTTCACTTCTGGTCCCCTCCCCCAATACCTGATCATGTTCCCCTTTTCCCCTGCCACTCTCCTTTCCCTCTCCCACCCAGTTCCCACCCTTCCTCTGGTTTCTTCTCCCTCCCTAGTAGGATGCATTAAATACCCACTACAGACCCTGACTTATAATCAATACCAGGAAATTACGTCTTTTTCTCCCCATGTCCAGGAAAGAGATTCCCTCAAGATGGGAGCGACTTGACTGAAGGTCAGCTGATTGCATCCCTCCCAGTGAGTATGAATAACAGTAGTGTTTTAATCTGTCATCATACAATGAAAGTAAATGGGAGCATCATACTTTAAATGCAAAAGAAAAATAGCATCTATAGAATCTGTGGCAGGAAAGTAAGGGAATAGGAAGATTACATGTGAAGGTAGTCACAGGTGGGCGTTCTCTAGAAAATTCCATAATAAGTCTTTCACTAGCACATAAGACACAAATTCATTCTTGAAGCTTGGCAAGTGTTTACTTAAAAAAGGTTTCTGCTCCTAAAGATCAAAAGTTGAAGATAAGGAAAGTTCTTTGATAAAGCAATCCTGCAGGTTTACTTGATAGCTGATAAAAGCAATTCTGTTCTGATGTAGAAGACATTATATGGGTGGGGGAAGATATGACTGTCTTTGCAGGAAATGATAACTGAAATACAAGTTTCAAAGCCAGCCTGATTGCAGGGTCCAAAGTATGAGGTCTGATAGCATTGGTGATTCGACGATGTCTTCCTTGCTGGAAACCTATGATTCATAAAGAAAATGTTGCCTGTGGGAAGTGGAGAGAGGAAAGGAAACTTGATTTAAACTGTAGCCTCATTTATATAAATGGATTTGTTCATTTAGTCACAGCTAATCTATGATTGTAGGGTTATGCTATAAATTTCCATTGAAATGAAACATTGTAATTATCCACAAGATTAATGCATATTTTTTAAAACCCCAAGTTTTGCCTACATTGGCCTCAGACAAGTTCTTGGTGCTTAGTCATGGTGAGGGGAGGACATTAATTCCCACTGTGGGGGAGAGGTTGGTGTCATTCTAGAGACTTCAAGTATTTCTTATTCAAGTATTACTTATCACCTATGGCTTACAATATTTATGAATCTTCTGAAACTTAGAGTTACTTCTTCTACAATATTATTGTATCAGAAAATAATAGCAGTACCTTTGGAAGAAATTGACATGCCAAAATATTATGTCCTATGAATAGTCTAGGCTCAGTGCAATTCTAAGCCCAAATAGACCATGAGAGATTGTTTGTTTGTTTTTATAAAAACTCACACAGCTTCATCCCCTGTCCCACTAAGAAAATCTTGTTTGATTGTACAGCTGCTAATGTGGCTATTAGGCCAACACAAATCATCTAGTGTCCTTGCTAGACAGAAAGTTAAAAGGGTAGGAAAGAAAGACTTCAGAGGTTGTATCAAGCAATCAAACTCTCATTGCAATCCTGTAAGAAATCTGGAAGTGGGCAATTCTATTTTGATATCCCTAGCTTTCTGGACTGCTTCTTCAATCTCATGAGCTACCTGCCTCTTCTTCTCTATGAACTTCTCTAGAACTTCCTGTTCTTTTCCTCAATTAAAATGTGCCTTCAGGAGAATGCTTAGTGTCAGCTGTGTGCATCTGTGTTAAGGACTCTAGATGGTCTGGACTTACTGTTTACTTAAGTAGAAAGCACTTTTAATCTTTAACAACATGGCTGAGAAAGGTAATAGATGTAGGGCAAGAGATTTGCATCAGTTTGCTTAAAATATACCAATATTTTGGTTGCCTGTTTTCTTGAATTTATGGATACACTTGAAAACCCCCTCTTCTGTTCTCCTAAATAAAGTCTGTAATGTGTCATACTGAAGGATGCTCCAATGTAATGTTTCTAAATAAATGTGCTCCTTGTATCAAAGGAAAGAATATATGAAGCCCTGGGACCAGAAGGTATGGTCTTGAAGAATAATGGTCAGGATGATGCTGATTTCTGAGGGACGTTGTTTTCTCCTCTTGTAGAGTGAGACTCAGTTTAATCCAGAAGACAGATGAAAATGGAAAACTACTGTGAAAGCCTTATCTGCACAGGGCAATAGTAATGGCATAACACTAATCTATAGAATCAGTACCCCTCTTTGATGAATGGTACATAAATAATGAGTGCCACACAGAAGTTTCCATGCACTCCATTTCCATCCTTCATTGTTTCAGGGTCACTTCGATGCTGAAGCATTTTAAAAATGAAGCTGTTCTATACAATATAGATACACACAGAGAAAGGGGCATCTCTAAAATTCATCATTCACCCCAGAGAACAGCCTTCTTAACCAGGCATCCTATGAATACACAACTTAATATTTCATTTTGATTTACAGCCAAGGATTCTGAATGAAGATGAATATAATTTATACAAAGTCACCTTCATGCAAATGGCAATTTTCAAAGAAAGTGGCAATGCTTGTTTCCCAATCATAGTTTCTTCATTTTTCCTGATAGTTCTAGAAGTTCTAGCACAATAAAAGTTAATAATAAGTGATGAATGAACTCGAGATTGTTTCGTTTTAATTGTTTTTTGAGATTTTTGTGATTCTGATCACTGTGAAGCTATCCCCAAAGTTATTTTATTCTACATTATTTATGCATATGGATTAGTACCACATGATTTTACAGTAATTTCAAATTAGATGGTGATTATAAGAATTTAACTTAATGATGAAAGTGCATCTAAATATAATAAAAAACTAGTTGCTAAGGATATATTTTAATTGTTTTAAATTTTATTTATATGTATATATAGCACACAAAAACATGGGATATATGTTGTTAACTTCTGAACTATCAGGATAGTGCCATAGTTTGATTTTTTTAAACTAATTCATTTATACTGAAAAATCCACATGTGATAGCATACAGAGCCTAAAGTCTTTGAAGTGGTTTAATGTGAAACTTCAAGAAAATGGCCAGATACAGAATCAAGACCTGAGTCTGTATCTCAATGGTAGAATGCTTGCTTACCCAAGAGCATGGCTACATCTCAAAGAGCATGGCTACGTCTCAAAGCTATGCTCTCCTATACTCCTAAAAATCCAGAGTTGTTTTTTGTTTGTTTGTTCATTTGTTTTTCTAAACAAGGTTTCTCTGTGTAGCCCTGGATGTCCTAGAACTCACTCTGTAGACCAATCTGGCCTCAAACTTCACAGAGATCTGCATGCTTCTGCCTCCCAAGTGCTAGGACTAAAGGCATGTGCCACCATCGAGCTAATTCAGGTTATTAAAATGTGAAAATCTGTTCAAAAGAGAATATTTATACTTTCAGATTAAAACTTGTATTAATGTCTTCACATCTTATATGACTGACAATTATTCAACTACCTAATCAGACATTTATTTAGGGAATGTCTATAATCTGCAAAGTAGGAATCCAAGCTGGGTGAGGTAGTGGAAATGGAACAGACATTTAGGAAGCACTGAATACTTCAGTGGTTTATGTTCTCTGATGATAGGTGTAATCATGCCCAGTATTGCCCTATCACTCTGGTTATATGGTTATCACTGGTCCATCTAGCAACTTGTTTATACTGATATATGGTATGTTTTTCAATATTGAATTTGGCTTTGTTTAAAAAAATTGCTTTGATGATTAAAATATGGGCAAAGCACAAGGATGCCAAGAAGCATCAGAGAACTATAAGCTCACCCTTCACCCATTCTCCTTAGATTAAAATAAGAAGCAATATGGCCCCCCCCCCTGAGAATTAGGAACCCAGGATCTAGCTTAAGAGAAACCACCAAGCCTCTTATGTGCATGTATCTGCATACACACACACACACACACACACACACACACACACTCATTAAAACATAGGACTAGGGAGATGGTTCAGTGATTAAGAATTCTGGATTCTGGACAAAGGTGAATATAATTTATACAAATAGGTCTCTTTCAGAGGTCCTGGGTTCAATCCCCAGAACTCACATGGCAGTTCACAACCATCTGAAATTCCAGTTCCAGTGGATCTGACACATTCTTCTTTCCTCTATAGACACATTGCATACATGTGGTATACAGACACACATGCAGGCAAAATATGTATACATATAAAATTGAAAAACATATATAGATCAAGTCTCAGTAAGGTACATAATTCCTCTTCAGGGTATCTATTGTATCCTATTAGGAGACACAATTGTGTACACAATTGTCATCTGCTTGGAATGGATAACCTCTTAGGTATAATAGCACTTGGAAAGTTACAGCAGATATGATAGCAAGTTCCAGGCTAGCCTGGGCTACCTGTTGAGACCCTGTCTCAAACCACAGAAACAAAAGTAAGTATACTGGTTGGTTTTGTCTATCAAGTTGACACAAGCTGGAGTTATCACAGAAAAAGGAGCCTCCCTCAAGGAAGTGCCTACATGAGATCTAGCTGTAAGGCATTTTCTCAATTAGAGATCAAGGGGGGAGGGTGCATTGTGGGTGGTGCCATCCCTGAGCCAGCTTCGTGCCCTCTCTGGTAGTCTTGGGTTCTATAAGAAAACAAGCTGAACAAGGAAGCAAGCCAGTAAATGACATCCCTCCATGGCCTCTGCATCAGCTCCTGCTTCCTGACCTGCTTGAGTTCCAGTCCTGACTTCCTTTGGTGATGAACAGCAGTGTGGAAGTGTAAGCTGAATAAACCCTTTTCTCTCTAACTTGCTTCTTGGTCATGATGTTTTGTGCAAGAATAGAAACCGTGACTAAGACAGAAGCAAATAACAATAATAAATACAAATGGGCACATATCATATTCTAAGATAGAATTCTATCATTAGAATATTAAAGTATCTAAGAATTTCATGAATTCATTGTTTCTAATGGCAGAATAGTACTCCATTGTGTATATATACCACATTTTTTTTGCATCCATTCTTCTGTTGAGGGATACCTAGGTTCTTTCCAGCTTCTGGCTATTATAAATAGGGCTGTTATGAACATAGTGGAGCATATATCCTTATTACATGCTGGGGAATCCTCTGGGTATATGCCCAGGAGTGGTATAGCAGGATCTTCCGGATGTGACATGCCCAGTTTTCTGAGGAACCGCCAGACTGATTTCCAGAGTGGTTGTACCAATTTGCAACCCCACCAGCAGTGGAAGAGTGTTCCCTGTTTCTCCACATCCTTGCCAATACCAGCTGTCTCCTGAATTTTTAATCTTAGCCATTCTGACTAGTGTAAAGCAAAATCTCAGGGTTGTTTTGATTTGCATTTCCCTAATGACTAATGAAGTTAAGCATTTTTTAAGATGCTTCTCCACCATCTGAAGTTCTTCAGGTGAAAAATTATATGTTTAACTGTACCCTACTTTTTAGTAGGGTTATTTGGTTTTCTGGAGTCTAACTTCTTGAGTTCTTTGTATATATTGGATGGAGCTGGAGAACATCATACTAAGTGAGGTAACTTAGTCTCAAAAGATCAATCATGGTATGCACTCACTAATAAGTGGTTATTAACCTAGAAAACTGGAATACCCAAAACATAATCCACACATCAAATGAGGTACAAGAAGAACGGAGGAGTGGCCCCTTGTTCTGGAAAGACTCAGTGTAGCAGTATAGGGCAAAACCAGAACAGGGAAGTGGGAAGGGGTGGGTGGGAGAACAGGGGGAGGGAAGAGGGCTTATGGGATTTTCAGGGAGTGGGGGGCCAGAAAAGGGGAAATCATTTGAAAAGTAAATAAAAAATATATCGAATAAATAAAATAAAATAATATTAAAGTATCAAGAGACAACATGGGATATGGAACCACTCTGAACAAGGACATGTAGAAAGAAAATGACCAAAATGCGCAAAGGAGTGACATAAGTTCAACCAATAACAGTGAGGCATGTTTGGTTACAACAGAGAAAAATTCATAAAAATTGGAGCTATTCAAAGCAAAGAGAGCCCTTCACATGATAAAGTCTTTGACTTGGTTTTAGGAAAAGTAATTAGTCAAGAAAATATATCAATGAGGAAATTTTTTTAAAAACTCAAACTCAGTGCTTAGCATCTCTAAATTTTTAATATTTTATTTTTCGTATATGTATGTGTGTATGCCTATGTGTACATATGTGTACATGTGTGTGTGTGTGTGTGTGTGTGTGTGTGTGTGTAGATTTGTACACTTGAGTGCAGTAGAGCAGAGGAGGGCTTCAGATTCCCCAAATCTAGAGTTCTAGGTGACATGGATACAGGGAACCAACCCCTGGCCTTCTGGAACAGGGATATGCGTTCTCTACTGCTGAGCTCCATCCCTAGGACCCATCCTCTCACATTTTTTTATAGACATCTTTTCTGTGACCATCAAGAAATAATCTAAGAAATCTTAATTTAACCTAACAAATAAAGGATATTACAGAATAGCCATAAAATGAAATTTCTAATGCTACGAAATAAACCTAAGTTCCAGAGGGCAAATCGACACAGCCAGTAAGGAACTGGGCAACAAGTGGGATGAAGAAATCTGGCAGCTCCTGGCTGGCAAGCAGCACAGCTGGGAAGCAAGCAAGCGGGTCTGAGAGCTCAAAGCCTGTGGTCTTTACCACTGGAGAGTGCTGCTGCTACTCAGAGATAGGCGGGGCACTGTGCTGTGAGACGGACAGAAAGGATCTTACAGTCTAGATTTCCGAAAAAGGAGTCGTTATGACTGTATTTAAAAATTAGAACAAGAGGGTGTTGTTTCAACACATTACCAGAATAAAGGAACACTGCAGAGAGCATCATCAAGCTATTCTCCCAAAGCTTTGTAAGGAAGTGACAAATGCAGGCATTAGATATTGACAGCAAGTCATATAAGCTCTCCCCTGAGTCTTAGTTTCCAAATGCTAAGGTAAGAAAAAAAAAAAGTAGATTAGAGAGTAGTCATTTGTAGGGAATTGTGTTCAGGGCAAAAGAACTGCACTGCCAATCCTTTGGAATAAGGCACTCTCTTCAAAAGGAAGCATATTTGGCTAATGGAGTGGGGAGTCCTGTGGAGGACAATAAATATTTAGACTTTCAAGCCAAACAACTAAGTTTTAGAGTGTTCATATTCACACTATACACATAGTATAAGCAGTATTGTTAGCTGGGAAGGGCCCGGGAGAACGTTTATGCTAGCCTCTTTATTTCATAGATGAGGAAATAGGATTCATTAGCACAGAACAGTCTGTCAGACCACATGGTGAGTTACTACTGAAAGCAAAATTAGGAAGGGTAGCATTGCTGCCATTAAAGACTCTGCCGGGGCCTGGCACTCATTAGAGGCTCAGTGAGTTTGACAAGGCTGAGGCCTCATCCTGGACCAAATACAATACCTCTAATCCTCAGAGCCTCCCCTAGACACATGGTGAATTCACGGTTTGCTTTGTAAGCCACTAGCAGTGAGAGAGAGGTGAGCTTTCAGGTTACACCTTGCTTTTGCTGCCCTGAAGAGAAGAAAGCCGGGAACACAGCCATCACCGTGGAGCATGTTGGAGTTACTTACTGTTGTGGAGAAAAGCCACCAAACAAACTTACTGGCTTAAAACAAGCATCATTTGTTTTTCCTACAGATCTGTAATCTGGGCAGGTCCAGCAGGTACAACCGCTCTGTCTTTCTCCTGGCATCATCCCGACAGTTCAACTAAGGATGCAGGACCTGATTTCAGGCTCACTTCTGTGGTTGGCATGCTGGAGCTTCCTCTCATCTGCAGACACAGCAGGAGTCGTGTGCTGGCTGCTTCAACTTGCTCTGGCATGGAGCCTGGGATCCTGGAGCAGGCATCCTAAGAGAAAGGAAGTGGAAGCTAACAGTTGCTGAAAACCTGGGTCAAAGATGGGCAAAATGTGCTTTTTATTGTGCCCTGCTGGTCAACCAGAAATGAAGCCCAGACCCAAGGAAAGGGACATAAATCTCACCTCTTAATGAAAATGTATAAGAGACTTGGTTGATCATGTTTTAAAGTCATTATAAAGGAGAAATTGTTCCCTCTCTCCTGTAAATATATTTCCATTTTGATGATATGGTAAAGAACTGAGAATTATTAAAGCTATGTCATAGACGTCAAAATTATAATCTCTTCAGAGCATGTATCTCCTCACTGTTTACCGATCCGACAGACAGAGCTACAATTAAGGCTCAAACTTTGCCTCCATTTCTTCTTCCACATAAAGGAGATAATAAGCCTTCTTGTGTGGAATGAGGAGCTTATTTGCAACTGTAAAACAGAATTCACTTATGGTTGTCTTAGTAAATGCTTATTAATAGTGAATTACCTGTAAAATGTCCCACACAAGTGAAAGGTATAATCATTATGTGCTTAAGGATCCTTCAATGGGAGCCTTTTGCGGGTTCCTCAGACAACTATCCGTGCCTGGATCTTAGAAGCCTTAATTAAATATGCAGTTAAGTAGCAATCCTGCTTTTTAAAGGATAATGGCTTGCACAGTCCTCTTAAGTACTTGATGAGATTGACACGATGAAATATTTACGGGTTTTTAGCATTTACAAAAGAATTGTATCCAGAAGGAAAACAATTCTAATAGTACCTACAATCAGCCAAACAAGTTGTTTTCTTGCTGTAACAACAACAACAAAAAAAAACTTCTAATTTAACTAAGGTGATGAGTGCAAAGACATTAGACTAGTTCTGCTCATGAGGGAAGCTAGCTCCTTATTTAGTTCACAGGCCCAGTAACCAAGTGGGGCTTTCCCACAGGGGTCCTAGGAGTTAGGCAAAATGACTTCCCGTTAGGCAATTTAGACCACAGAAAGCAATAACTTCCTGAACTCAGCCACTTGCTGAAAGATTGGTTAAATAAGATGAGATTTGTCCTAGCTGAAAATGGGGCTTGCAGCTGGGAGGTTGGTTTCCAGGGGACCAGAAAGGAGAGAGCTCGATTGCCCAGTGAAGCGGTCTTGCTACAAGAAGACAAACTGAGTATAATACGTGAGCCAGGCCGTGGGCTCAGCTGAGCATCTGTATCTCACGTCAGCTTCCGTGTCACTGTGTGTGTTTGCCATACGCATTGCCTACAGCATGTAAGCTTCTGGCCTAAAGAACTGTCTGGATTACTATAAACTTATTTCCAATCATGTTTTTATACAGTACATATGTTGTAAATATTTTAAAGCCAGCTAAGAGTTCATACTCTGTCCCTTAAATAGAATTGTGGCTAAGAAAGTCAAAAGTATATGAGGAACACAGTCCCTGGCTACAGAGCCACTACCATTGTTATAAGGATTAGTCCCCTTCCAGTGAACTATTCATGGGCCTACTAACACCTTCTTGGGAGATGTCTTGCCATCCTTTGCTCATTATGGTTTACAAGATTATACTTTATTTGAAGATTAAAATGTATTAGAAAACTATACTTTATTGCTGTAATGAGATATGTGAAGTTAAGTACCTTTATACAGAAGAGAGGTTTAAGCTGGCCTTGTTTATGCTAAGTGGACATATAGTCAAGTGCTGTCTGTTTATATCTTCAGATTAGAGTTACCCTCAGCCCTGATTGCAGAATCTTCTTTAATGTTTTTATTCTCTGAGAATTGGTAAACAAGTTTACAATATATTCATTTGCAGTAGACAGCGATTAAGGCAGAGACTCATAACTGGTCGAAGTGCTAAGAATACACCATTGTAGAGGACCCTGCTCTACCTCTCCTGGGCATATACCCAAAGGATTCCCCGGCATGCAATAAAGACACATGCTCCATTATGTTTATAGCAGCCTTATTTATAATAGCCAGAAGCTAGAAAGAACCCAGATGCCCCTCAAAGGAGGAATGGATACAGAAAATGTAGTATATTTACACAATGGAATACTACTCAGCAATTAGAAACAATGAATTCACAAAATTTTTAGGCAAATGGTTTGATCTGGAAAATATCACCCTAAGTGAGGTAACCCAATCACAAAAGAATACACATGGAATGCAATCTCTGATAAGTGGATATTAATTAGCCCAGAAGCCCTGAATACCCAAGGCACAAATTGCATAACAAATGACTCCCATGAAGAAGTATGGAGAGAGTCCTGATCCTGGAAAGGATTGATCTAGCATTGGAGGGGAATATAAGGACAGAGAAAAAGGAGGGAGGTGATTGGAGAAGGGATGGAGAGAAGAAGGTTTATGGGACATATGAGAAGGGGGGATCCGGGAAAGGGGAAATCATTTGGAATGTAAACAAAGAATATAGAAAATAAAAATATTTAAAATAAAAAAAAAGAATACACCATTGTTAAGTGCTTGGCTCTAAATGGGACTTCTACATCACCTCCCATCCCAAAATAATGGAACATACTGGAAGAAGAGGAGGAAAGACTGAAAATGCAGAAGGATGGGGAAGAATGTTGTAGAACACTGTTTTCTGAACATGGTGTGGCCGCCACACTCAGGCTCACAACAGTTGTGAGACATGCAGAAGAGCAGCAAAAGATTGGGCTGTCAACACCCAATCCCAGGTGAAGATGCTCACAAGGTCCACCCCTCCCTGAAGGTTGATGGGCAGTTAATGATTCCTGAGGTAAAAGGAATCATGAAGAATCAGGCAGGCAGGCAGGCAGACAGACAGACAGACAGACAATAGTAGGTCCTAGTTTTTACTTATAATATGTTTACTTTTAATTTTACAGCATTTACTTTTATGTTAGGCCATGCATGGAGGCACAGCCTTTCTAACCAGCCATCTCATAAACATGAAAACCACAAGTGGACTTAGGTGGAGACCCCACATTTCAGCATTCTTTGATCTCAGTTTTCTGAGTTCACGGAGTTATCAGTGTGTAGTCTGTTGAACTTTTTGTTGTTGTTTTTACAAACACGATAGTCATAACTCTGAGCTAAGTAAGACCACATGCAAAGAATAAGATTGTTTTTAAAGTGCTTTATGTATTTATTATTATTTATTTTTGTGTATGATTGTTTTCCTGAATGTATGTATGTATACTGCATGTGTGTCTTGTATCTGAGGAAGCCAGAATAGGAAGTTGGATCCCCTAGAAATGGCATTACAATAGGGTGTGCACCACCATGTGGGTGCTGGGCATCGAACCCTGGTGCTATGTAAGAGCAGCAAGTGCTCTAAACCTCTGAGACACTTCTCTAGCTCCAGGGCATAAGGTTTTAAGTAAGCAGAATACTGAAGTGATTCAAGGGATCTCGGTGAAATAAAGACTGGAGGAGACCTGGCAGAAATAGAAAGATGTAAGTTTAGAGAGTATTATGAACACCATAAATAAGAAAATAGATATGCAAAGAAACTTCAGTCATTTGTGGAGCTAAATTTTGGTTTATTTTCAACATTATCAGACATTTATTCTGTTAGCCGGTAACTGCTTTGCTTTCCTTGAACAACCAAAATTTCCAAGGTATGACTGCCCAGGTCTGAGATGCCAGCCCCCAGGAAGCTGAAGCAAAAGAAACCCACAGGTTTCAGGACATTCTCAGCTACAAACGGGGAGTCGGCTACCTTTCAAGCCTTGTCTATTATGAGGGAAATGAGGCACAAACATTTTGAGTGGCTTGCACATAATCATACAGCTAACGGATGATACAGCTAACGGATGTTGGAAGCAGGGCTCCAGCCAGGGAGGTCTGATTCCAGAGCCTATCTTTTTGTATAAATAAAATGAGGCTGTTACTTTTTCAGATATTAAAAGGATTACAATTGAACAAAGAAAGAACATGCTGTAAGGAATACTTCAATAGTGGAAGATCCTATAATAGGCTATGAAAGGAGAAATATTCTCACATTGATGAAAGGAAAAAGGAAGAAAACCCTGTGAGGTTGTGTGAGCCCCTGACCGTCTGGCCCAGGCATGGACTTCTAAGATCTGTATGGAACTGAATTTACGGTTGACGGGAATAAACCTGTCCATCTTCTCTTCTCTTTCTTGCACAAACCCTTGGACTCCTCTATTATTCAGCAGCTACTCCGGCTCTTAGACTTTGAAAATTCCACCGATACCATTTGATCTCTGAAAAAAGATGTTTTTCATTTCAAATGATAGCCTACCATTGTTCTGTGAGTAACGTTGCAAAAAACATTGCTTTGCACAAGGAATAAGGCAGCTTAAAAATAACCTGTGTTGGGATTAGGAGAGTTTCTGTATAAAGATAGAGGAGAACCCGGGTGCAGAGCTTCCTGGATGGTATAGGACAACTGACAGGTTTCAACTGTGCTGGGGATGGGGGGGAGGGGGAGGTGGCAATTTACTTTGAACAGAAATTATCTGTAGGCAAGAAAAGTTTTATATCAATGGGAGGTATATCAGAATGTATTTAAATATATCTACTGTTCACAAACTAGAAAAAAAATCCTCACTATATAATATGTGCAATGTTAGAGAAAGCAGTGGCCATGAGTTCTTTTCCTTGACCTGTGAGGGGTAGTGGTAAGGGAGGGAAGACAGCAGGGAGTGGGAGATGTAGGGTTTCCTCTAGAAAAATTTTAAATCCAAAGAATTCTGGGAGTACTGATGTTTTCCGGTATATGCATAGACATTAATTCTAATGCATCTCTAATGTGAATATGCTAAAGATGCGTAGTAGTCAGTAAACTGAAAACAAATATATTGGAAGATTCTCGCTCAAAGCTCCCGTGTGTCTGTCTACAAAGCAGCTGTGTTTTAGGCTCACGCCCCATGATTGAAGAGCAGCAATTTGTAAGCACCTCCTGTAAGCCTAGTGACACGCCTGTGTGCACAAATCGCACCGTGTATACAGAAATAACAGGACATGCAGGGTAATTTTGAAGTATTATTCCTTATTTAAAAGTCTGAAAGTTAAAGCATTTGAGTACACTGCATTGAAACAGAATGCCACTCTGCTGAAAATAGAACCCTCCCCAGCCCGGCTGATGAGAACGGCGGCAGTATGAACTTCCATTCAGATCTGACTGGCTGTGCTTCCCCAGTCCTGCTAGGAGCTGAGCGGGCTGCTTTCTGATGCGGTGTGAATTGGAAGGTCCTGCTGGCAGCTTTTGCTTCGGTGTTTTCCTTAATATCGGGAGAGAATGGTCTCTCCGGGACTCGAAGTCCCAGCAGCTCAAGAAGGGCAGGGAGCTGGCGTCCTAGCTGCTGAGGCCAAGCGCTACCCAGTGCCCTTTATTTCAACACTGAAATGCTCCAGAGAGAAGGGTCTGTCTCTCCACCTTTTAATGTTGCTCAATCATTTCTTTTTACTTCCCGCTTCAGCGAGCACAGCATGTGGCTTGTTGAGAATCTATTAAACAGAAAACCCTTCACTGTTTCACGGATGGATTTTTTTGGAGAAATCTGTAGTCAGCGCGTGTTCCTCAATTCTTTCACAGTTGCCCTAATTCTCTAAATTTTGGAGAGGGGTTGTAAAACAAAAACAAAAAAAAAGATTTTTAATTTCTAATTTAACAAATGGCAGAATATTTTGACATCAGCAAATGATGTCTGTGATTTGTATTACAGGCACGGATTTCTGTTGTGGTCAGTACTGAGGAGACTGTGACAATCAAATCATGGTCCGATTAGAAGCCAAGGGCATTTTTGTTGAGACCTTCTGGGAAATTAGAGCATCTGGGCTCAGTGCTGTGTATGGATTGCAGCAGTTATCTGTTGTTTGTGTTGAAACTGCTCACTCTGCCTCACTCTGGCTCCTCACTCCCCCTTTTGGCTTAATTCACAGGAATTTTTGACTATGCATTTATATTTTTCCTCTCTTGGTAGAAATGCTTTTTGTCTTCCATTTTCTAAGGACTACCCATCATTTTACCAACATCTTTGCTATGGTTTGCATGCAGTTTATCCCCTGAAGGTTCCTGTGACAGAGACGTGGTCCTCAGTCTAGAAATCCTGGGCAGTGATGGGGCATGTAAGCAGTGGTCATGTGGTCCTTAGATCTTTGAGGGTGTGCTGTAGAAGACTTCAAGGCCGTGTTTGTCCTTAGGTGGCCCTGAGGTCGTGTCTAGAGCGAGAGCCACTCTGGAATGGCCCTAGCTTCCTGCCCTTCTTGCATCAGGAGCCCTTGTTTTCGCATATGCCCCTGCCCACTTGATGCTGTTTGTCATGAAGACCTAGCCACAGCTGACCCGAAGCTGGTGTCTGGTTGCTAGGCTCCAGAATTGTGACCTAAATAAACATCTCCTCATTCTCTTTTTTATTTTCAGGATATATGTTTTGTATTTCTTTGGACATTTTAATATATTAGTTGACAGTTTTATACATGTATATAGTATATTTTCATCATACTGACTCTCATCACCCTCTCTTAACCTACTCCTACACCCACAGAACCCCTCTTCCCATGCCTCTCTTCTAGTCTCTCTCTCTCTCTCTCTCTCACACACACACACACAGACACACAATTTCTGCCATCAAATAGCATAACAAGAAGGTCCCAGACACAGGCTGGCACTTTGATATTGGACCTCCTGGTTTTCAGCTTCAGGATTCTGTGAGAAATTTCTTTATAAATTGCCCAGTTTCTTTTCCTTCTTTTGATGGATTGGTTGGTTGACTGACTGAACCGGCTGGCCTCAAACTTGAGATCCTCCTTCCTCCACACCTTGAGTGCTGAGATCACAGGAACGAACCACCGCATCCAACAAGTATCAGGCGTTCTGTTACTGACACACACGACAGACTAGGGCACGAGACAACCGCCCTAGAAATGGAGAGATGTGGATGCTATAAAATAAGAGGGACAGATGCAGTAGACAAAGGGATAGTGCAAGCCCCAAGGGCCGCCGAGTGATGCTTCCAGCCATACATGATCTAAAACCGGAATAGTCTTCATCCTTTCTTCTTCCAAGTGCATACACTGTCTCATCTTCACCACTGCACCAGAAGAAGAGCAAGAAGGGAGACACTAGCCGGGCAGTGGTGGCACACGCCTTTTGTCCCAGCATTTGGGAGGCAGAGGCAGGCGGATTTCTGAGTTTGGGGCCAGCCTGGTTTACAGAGTGAGTTCCATGACAGCCAGGGCTACACAGAGAAACCCTGTCTCAAAAAAAAAAAAAAAAAAAAATCCAAAAAAAAAAGAAGAAAAAGGGAGACACTAAAGAGATGCTGAGCTACATTAAAAGAAGCTGGACAAAAAGAGCTTAAACACTGACCAAAAAACAAAAAACAAAACAAAAAAACAAAAACAAAAAAACCCGAATGACCCAATACTCAAACCTAGAGCTTTGATGAAATTACTTTCCCAAGAAAACAACAGACAAGCCCAACACAACTCTACAACAGTGATGAAATGAAAAAGACAAAACACAAATACCTGGGGCTGCTGAAATGCAGCCGTGGGTAAAGTTACTTGCTGCCAATGCCGAGGACCAGAGTTCAATCCCTAGACTCCACCTGATAGAAGAAAACTGACTCCTGCACGTTGTCCTCTGACCACAACATGTACACCACAGAAATTCACTTCCCTGAATCCACGTGAGGCTTATACCTGCCTGAAGCTCCAGCGTAATCCAATGCCCTCTTGTGTATGCATGGGCACGTGCACTCACATATACATATAGACACACGCATACACAGAATTAGAAACAAAATAAATGGGATTTTAGTTCTCTTTCCCTATAGCTGCTCCTCTCAATGTAGAGAATTGTTGCCTAATTTTGAAATGCATTCTCATTAATTACTGACAGAATTAAGGTTCTTCTGTTAGAGAAGTGGTTAGCTCTCTCTCACCCATTACCACATAGCAGTTCTCCCAAAAACCATATCAAAATTCATTAACATCATACTCTGAAGAGGGCCTCCTCTCCCCACTTCCTCCAAGATCCTCCCCCTGCCCCTGATCCCCACTCATCTACACTGGACAACAGATGCTGGAGAGGATGTGAAGAAAGAGGAGCACTTCTCCATGGCTGGTGGGATTACAAGCTGGCAAAAGCACTCTGGAAATCAGTTTGGTGGTTCCTCAGAAAACTGGACATAGTACTACCTGAGGACCCAGCTGTACCACTCCTGGGCATATACCCAGAAGATGCTTCAACATGTAATAAGGACACATTCTCCACTATGTTTATAGCAACCAGAAGCTAGAAAGAACCCAGATGTCCTTCAACAGAGGAATGGATATAGAAAATGTGGCACATTTACACAATGGAGTACTACTCAGCTATTAAAAACAATGACTTCATGAAATTCTTAGGCAAATGAATGGAACTAGAAAATATCATCCTGAGTGAGGTAACCCAATCACAAAAGAACGCAAATGGTAAACACTTGCTGATATTAGCCCAAAAGCTTAGAATACCCAAAATACAATTCACAGACTACATGAAGTTCAAGAAGAAGGAAGACCAAAGTGTGGATACTTTGGTCCTTCTTAGAAGGGGGATCAAATACCCATGGCTCTCAGCCAAACAATGGACTAAGCATGGGTCCCCGATGGAGCAGCTAGAGAAAGGACCCAAGGAGCTGAAGAGGTTTGCAGTCCCATAGGAGGAACAATAATATGTACCAACCAGGATCCCCAGAACTCCTAGGGAATAAACCACTAACCAAAGAGTACACAAGGACAGACCCATGGCTCCAGCTACACAAGTAGCAGAGGATGGCCTTTTCAGACATCAATGAGAGGAGAGGCCATTGGTCCTGTGAAGGCTCAATGGCCCAATGTAGGGGAATGGCAGGTCAGGAAAGTGGGAGGGAGGGTTGGTAAGCAGGGGGAGCAGGGATGGAATAGGGGCTTTTGGAGGAGCAACGAGGAAAGGGGTTAACATTTGAAATGTAAATAAAGCAAATATATAATAAAAAATTAAAATTAAAAAACAGTTCAAGTAAAATAATATTGGATGAAAGGCACAAATACAATTGAGTTCATTTTGTATTGGCCATCTACAGCTGGACATAGAGCCACCCAGGGGAGTGGGGGAAGAATTATGGGAGGGGTGACCAGGAGGGGGGAGTGAGTGGATGTAAAATGAATAAGTTAACAACAAAAAAGTTACCTTCCTACCCTGGCTCCCTTTAAGTGTAGGTAAGACTCCCGTCAGGAAAACGAAAAACGGATTTTCCCTTTGCCATTAGATAGCCATTGTGGATAGCTTCTTGGTTAGAGGAAGCCTAACCTCATTTCCCCCACTCAGTGCTAGGGCCCCATCTGGCTTAAGCTTGAACAGGCCCTGTGCATGCTGCCACGGCCTCTGTGAATTCACGTGTGCATTGGTCCCCTTGTGCCTGGAGGATACCGTTTCCTTGGAGTCATTCCCTCTGGCTCTTACAGTCTTTCTGCATCCTCTTCCCCACGGCTACCTAAAGCCTGAGGGGAGGTCTCCGACGCGTTTTGATCAAGCACAATCTGCACAGACCCAGCTGGGCTTACCCCAGTGCAACAGAGCAGAATTCTCCACACACCATCACCAATATGCTTCTATTTAACGTCTTGTTTGAAAAGAACGAAAAGTCAGAAGTATCCTCAGTCCCATAACATCATTATATAAGAAATAAAAAGCCTGCTCTAGCCAATCCAGTTCTTGGAGTAAGTCACTGACAACATTTTGGACCCTCAACTGTAAACATATAGCTATGTCCATATATACTATATATGCCTAGGTCTCTATAGAAATGCAAATATCTTTTTTATCTTACATTTTATACTTGCATCATTTTCACTCGTTTTCACATTGGTCTACTACGCAAACCACCTCCTTCACTTCGTGTGCCATGTGCATTTGTACTTTTTGTTCTTATTTATAGATCTACTTTTACAAGAGGAGTTTATAACTGTGTCTGAAGCATGGTGGGCACTCACATGGTGGTGATTGTTAGCTACTGCTTACATTGTTCAACATTGTTATAATATATGTATATGTATGCTTTTCTAATCATATACATACTTCTTTTTATCAAGAGACATTTAAATAGCCAGAAGCTAGAAAGAACCCAGATGTCCTTCAACAGAGGAATGGGTAGAGAAAATGTGGCACATTTACACAATGGAGTACTACTCAGCTATTAAAAACAATGACTTCATGAAATTCTTAGGCAAATGGATTAGAAAATATCACCTTGAGTGAGGTAACCCAATCACAAAAGAACACACATGGTATGTACTCACTGATAAGTGGATGTTAGCCCAAAAGCTCAAAATAAACAAGTTACAATTTACCCAGCACAGGAAGCTCAAGAAGAAGGAGGTTTTAAGTGAGGGTGCTTTGGTTCCTCTGAGAAAGGGAACAAAATACTCACAGGAGCAATAAAGGAGACAAAGTGTGGAGCAGAGACTGAAATAAAGGCCACCCAGAGACTGCCCTACCTGGGGATTCATCCTATAAACAGTCACTAAACCCTGACACTACTATGGACAACAAAGTATATACCAAAAGGAGCATGCCATGGTTGTCTCTGGAGCAGCCCTGCCAGAGCCTTACAAATACAGAGGCAGATGCTAGCTGCCAACCATTGGTCTGGGTGTGGGGTCCTCAATGGAGGAGCTGGAGTGTGGTCCGGAGGAGCTGAAGGCGTTTATAGTCCCATGGAAAAAACAACGATGTCAGCCACCTAGACACCCCAAGACTCCCAGGGACGGACTAAACCAGCAACCAAGGGGGTACACATGGTTCCAGCCAAAAATGTAGCAGAGAAATGCCTTGTTGGGCAACAGCGGGAGGAGTGGTCCTTGGCCCAGTGAAGGCTCAATAGATGCCCCAACAAAGGGAAATCGAGGGGTGGGGGGAAGTGGGAGTGGGTCGGGTGGAGGGGCATATATGTGGAGGTAGGGGATGGGAGGAGGGGTTGGGGGTTTTGGGGGGAGGGGGGAAATCGGGAAAGGTTTTACCATTGGAAATGTAAATGAAAATGATATTCAATAAATAAAATTTTAAAAAAAAGAGAGACATTTAAGGCTGGAGTATAGCTCAACTGATAGAGTGTATGATTGCTTGAATAAAGAAGAGCCCCACACGTTTGTATGTTCGAATCCTTATGGGGTGGCACTACTTGAAATATGTCTGTTAGAATCTCACAGACCTAGAACAGCCATTATAACACTGGTGCTATTTGAGAGTAATTTTCTCTGTGACTTAGAATTGTCTTAATTTTGTATAACTAAGACCAAAACAAAGGAACAAATTAACTACCCACACCAAAGTGCTACAAGTGCTACCTATGACAATCCATTGAAAGTCTGAGAGAAAGCATCTGAACAATTCCATTTTCTGTAAACATGAATCAAACTAAATTTGTACAAATAAAATACTGCATTAAATATTATAGCTGAGTGCAGAATTGTATTTGAATAGAGAATTTCATTACTAAAAAAAATTTGCAGTCTACTTACTCAGCTCTTCCCTGTAGACCATCATTTGTCTCCACTACATTTTAGACAAAATTTATCAGACAGGTAATTTCCCATTGAGATGGATAGCTGGTGTCTGACAAGAAGGCACTCTGCTGTTGACTGAAGGAAGATCAATATGTTCCAGAGGCTAGGAACATATACAGCAAAGATGCTAGTCTGGGCCTAATTTGTATTGGGGGGGAAGGAGGGGTTAGTTGAGGGCCACCCAACTTCACATTCCCAGGAGCACCAGAGTTAGGACAAAACTTTTTGTTGGATGAATTACAGATCTCAAGTGGTGAACAGAACCTTGACTAAAGGTTGAAAGCCTTGTGCTTTAAAGGAGGGTAAATTGCTTTGGAGACTAACATAGGTACTAGTGGTTTAAATACCCATATTTATCACTGCCAAAACTTAGCATTGACCAATAAAAATGCAAACTTCTGAATCAATAAGCAGTCAATCCCCATTTCCTCTCTCCCTCGGTCCCTGATAAATACCAACTCACTTTCTGTCTCTATGCTGCCTATGCTGTGTGTTTCATTCAAATATTCAACCAACAATCCATGTCTTTGTGTCTGGCTTCTCCTTCTTTTGTCCTCAAGGTTCATGCTGAAACACATATTACTATTTCATTCCTTTATATGGCTGAGTAATATTTTTTACATGCACATTTATCAGTTACTGATTAGTTTGATTGTTTTTACTATTTGGATTTGTGAATAGTAGTACAACTACTCTGCATATCTATGTGCCAGTTTTTGCTAAACATCTAGTTTCAGTTCTTTGGGGGACATATATACCAAGAAGGATAATTGCTAAGTGTGATGGCACCTCTGTATTTAACAACTTAAGTCAGGACTACAGAATTTCACATTTGCACTACTGTACAAGGGTTTCAATTTCTCTAGATTGTCAGTATTCTTATGTGTGTCAAGTTCTATATTCTTGTGGTTTCTATATATCTCTTTAGTAATTAATTATGAGTATCTTTTATGTATTTAGTTGGTATTGGTGTAACTTTTATTGAGAAATATCTATTAAGTCTTTGCCCATTTTTTAAATGCATTCATAGGCAGCAGAGAGCTGCCCTGTCTAACCTCTGAGGGAGAGGATGAGCCTAATCCTGCAGAGACTTGATGCACCTGGGAGGGGCGATATGTGGGATGGGGGGGAACATCCTCTCAGAGGCAAAAGAAAGGGGTGATGGGGGAAGAACCCTGGGAGGAGACTCCAGACTGGGGTCAGGCTTTTGAGATGTAAATACATAAATTAAAAAAGTATACCACAGTATCACATGTATTGTTTAGTCACCTGGCTCCAGACAGACCACACCAGGCCAAACAGTTCCACATGAGGTTTATTGTAGGAGAGATGGACAAAGGAGGCAGCAAAAGAGAAGGGGGGAAGAGAGGGAGAGAGAGATGAGAGGGTTCTTCCTTTTATATAGATAGTGATGTAGCCTCAGGTAAAGTGGGAGGTGAGCCAAGTGGATTCTGGGAATATAAAGGCTGTTGCCTTGGCAACAGGTGTGCATGGTTGTGCGTTGTCGCCTAGGTGTGATGTCGTAGGGTTCCGAGATGATCTTGATACCAATAACATGAAATTTAATTTAAAAGGAAAATAAATTCTAGAGTTCTTTGTATATATTAGATATTATCCCTCTGTCGGATTTAGGGTTGGTGAAGATCTTTTCCCAATCTGTTAGTTGCTGTTTTGTCCTTTTGACAGTGTCCTTTGCCTTACAGAAACTTTGTAATTTTATGAGGTCAAATTTGTCAATTCTTGATCTTATAGTATAAGTTATTGGTGTTCTTTCTGTTCAGGAACTTTTCCCCTGTGCCCATGTCTTCAAGGGTCTTCCCCAGTTTCTTTTCTATTAGTTTCAATGTGTCAGGTTTTATGTGGAGGTCCTTGATCCACTTGGAGTTGAGCTTAGTACAAGGAGATAAGAATGGATCAATTCGCATTCTTCTGCATGCTGACCTCCAATTGACCAGCACCATTTGTTGAAAAGGCTATCTTTTTTCCACTGGATGTTTTCAGCTCCTTCGTCAAAGATCAAGTGCCCATAGATGTGTGGGTTCATTTCTGGGTCTTCAATCCTATTCCATTGATCCACTTGCCTGTCATTGTACCAATACCATGCAGTTTTTATCACTATTGCTCTGTAGTAATGTTTGAGGTCTGGGATACTGATTCCCCTAGAAGTTCTTTTACTGTTGAGAATAGTTTTAGCTATCTTGGGAAGTTAGACCCCAGAGAACCAAATAACCCTGTTAAAAAATGGGGTACAGATTAAACAAAGAATTTTCACCTGAAGAACTTCGGATGGCTGAGAAGCACCCTAAGAAATGTTCAACATCATTAATCATTAGGGAAATGCAAATCAAAACAACCCTGAGTTTTCACCTCACACCAGTCAGAATGGCTAAGGTTAAAAACTCAGGAGACAGCAGGTGTTGGCGAGGATGTGGAGAAAAAGGAACACTCCTCCACTGCTGGTGGGATTGCAAGATGGTACAACCACTTTGGAAATCAGTCTGGAGGTTCCTCAGAAAACTGGACATGACACTTCCGGAGGACCCTACTATACCTCTCCTGGGCATATACCCAGAGGACTCCCCGGCATGCAATAAGGACACATGTTCCACTATGTTCATAGCAGCCTTATTTATAATAGCCAGAAGCTGGAAAGAACCCAGATGTCCCTCAATAGAGGAATGGATAGAGAAAATGTGGTATATTTACACAATGGAATACTACTCAGCAATTAAAAACAATAAATTCATGAAATTTTTAGGCAAATGTTTGGATCTGGAAAATAGCATTCTAAATGAGGTAACCCAATCACAAAAGAATATACATAGAATGCAATCACTGATAAGCGGATATTAATTAGCCCAGAAGCTCTGAATTCTCAAGACACAATTAGCATATCAAATGATTCCCAAGAAGAGGGAAAGAAAGGGCCCTGGTTCTGAAAAGAGGTCATCCAGCATTGTAGGGGAGTACCAGGACAGGGAAATGGGAGGCGGGTGATTGGGAAATGGGCAGAGGGAAGAGGGCTTAAAAAAAAAAAGGAAAATAAATGTGTAAACTATTGCTGTCTCATCACTGTTAGACAACCAGTGACCATATGGACCAGGAAGCATCATTCAATGAAGATGCCACTGGGGTTTTGACAAAAGGTTTAGACTACCAAAATCTCATGACATTCCTAAGCCAACAACAAATACGTAGGCTCTCTGAAAAACTAGAGGATCAATTAGGGAAAGACACAGAGAAAAAATACACCCTACATCTATTTAATTTGCTTAATCTGACAACTGAAACCCGCCTGATGTTTGTTTTTGTGCTGGGGATTGAGCCCCAAGCGTGGTGCACGCTGTGAGGATGCTCTGCACACTGAGCTTCAAGTCTATCTTTGAAAATGAACGTCTAAGCAACAACCTTCTCTCAAATTAAAAGAATTATAAATACAACCCTAGATTGACTTAAAAGTATAGGCAAATGTGGACTACACAGGGTCAAGAAATTAAAACGGATCAGAAGAGTTGTAACCCTAAGACAATTTCTTTGTGAGAAATTTGCAAAACATGCGGTGATCACAGAAAAAATGTTCAACAAGATTTTCAGAAAGAATGTGATTGGAATCTGTTAGTATTAAACTTTAAGATGCTAAGATGTCAGATTATTTTGAATTAAGTAGAGCCATCTAAAAGTGTAAATGGGCCTAAAGAATGTCAAAAAAACATAGCTTGGGAGTCTTTTTCCCAAAAGGGGAAAAAAAAAATACTGAACCATTGTAAGGTTCCCCAACAGAATTTCATTAAAGAATTAATGTCACTTCAACATCATTTCTCTGCATCACTGAAAAGGCTGCCCTTCCTGGCAATGCGCTTCAAAGCATGCTTTAAATGCTATTCGCCTGTGCTAAGATAGACAATTAATATTAAGCCACAGTGAAGTGCAGTGTTCCAGTTGTACAAATCAGTTACTTAAAAAGTGTCAGACAAAAAAGGGGCTATTGAAATCTAATGAAAAACTGTAGTGCTTAATAAGAATAAGGTTTTTCAAAACATTATTGGTAAGCCACCAAGCCAAAGAGTCCCTGCAGAGTCTTTTGTTTAGTTCTTAAATTACTCTCAAATTCAGAGCTTAGGAAGAAAGAGAATCAAAAAGCACAAACTTTCAAATCTTTAATAAAATATCAATGACTATCTTCATATAGCATCCCATAAGCACGCCCCATTCTGTCAATTGCAGTTTGAAACGTGGAGGAAAGAACAAGAGTGTTCTTTAAAATCACTCAAAAGCAGCAAGTGTATACAAGTCACTCAAAGTTCTACAGGCAAAACAACCATCGTGCAGCTCACCATCAATCTAGTGTCGGTCTCTTTTGTGGCATCTCTCTCCACATCAAAAGAAAACAGAGCTAAAAACTGTTAAAAACTATTTAGTATAATTTCAGTTTCTTTAACAGTTTTATCAGAAAAAATATACAATTTTATTACTTCTAACATAAAAGATAGAAAACCGTTATGAAATGTCAAGCTGAATCAGTGATTGCATTTTTTAGATAAGTTTATCAGCTGCTTTACCAATGGATAAGTAAAAAATGAAAATCAAAGTTTGATATTTAAGTAATAATTTAGCTATGAATAAATTGCCTCCTGAAAGATGTAAAGTACTTCAATATCATTGGAGTGAAAACTTGACTTAAAATTTTATAAATGTTTCTGGGTGAAAAGAAAGGAAAATGTATTATCATTTTCAGCCAAGTGCCTTCAAATATATCAAAACATTTCCATAGAAATTTCAAGTAGACTGAAGTTGTACATAATCTTCAAAGTACACAGTCTTTGTTCTTATGGTTACTGACTCTGTCAACACTGGGTCTCTTCATCCAATATTAGATTTTAAAAATGCTATTATAAGTATACTTTTTAAAACATTTTGTAGGCACTGGAAAGTTGGCTTATGGTGAAGAGCACTAGTTGTTCTTCCAAAGAACCTGAGTTCCATTCTGAGCACATCTAGGACAGCTCTCAACCTTTAGTACAGTTCCAAGGGACCCAACGCCCTCTTCTGGCCTTTATAGGCACCAGACAAGTTGTGAACAGACATACATTCAGGCAAATACTCATACATATAAGATAAAATAAATAATACTATTTTTGACTATAAAAGGAAATTTTATTTCTAAATAAAAATTAAAAGACATTTCTTTTTAAAACAATGAATGCAAGATGTAGTTTTCAATTTTCCTATATCTGTTGAAACTTGCTTTGTGTCCTAATATGTGACAGCACACACAAGACCCTGATGAGCCCAAGCCAGGCAAAGTAACAGAAGGAAGGAGAACTAGAAACAAAAGTCCCACCCCTAGCCAAGAAGCTATTTGCAATTGATAGCTGCTGGGAGAGGGGAAATAAGTTTTCTTCAATATAATGACAATGGGTATGTGTCTTAGTCAGGGTTTTCTATTCCTGCACAAACATCATGACCAAGAAACAAGTTGGGGAGGAAAGGCTTTATTCAGCTTACACTTCCACATTGCTGTTCATCACCAAAGAAAGTCAGGACTGGAACTCAAGCAGGCTAGGAAGCAAGAGCTGATGCAGAGGCCATGGAGGAATGTTCCTTACTGGCTTGCTTCTCCTGGCTTGCTCAGCTAGCTTTCTTATAAAACCCAAGAATACCAGCTCAGAGATGGCACCTCCCACAAGTGGCCCTCCCTGTTTGATCACTAATTGAGAAAATGTGCCACAGCTAGATATCATGGAGGCACTTCCTCAAGGGAGGCTCCTTTCTCTGTGATAACTCCAGCTTGTGTCAAGTTGACACAAAATCAGCCAGTACAGTATATCAACCACTGAGTGTTTTAAATGGAAATAGCCCTCATTTGTTCGATGCTTGGTCATTAGATAGTGGTGCTACTTGACAGGGGTTAGAAGGTGGGGCCTTGTTGGGGGAAGTGTGGCAGGACAGGTAGACTTTAAGGGTTCAAAGACCCAGTGTTCCTGTTGCTTATGCATTCAGATGTAGAACTCTGAGCTCCTCTAGACCATGTCTGTCTGCATGCTGCTATCATGCTAATACTAAACCTTTGAACCATAAGCAAGCCCCAGTAAAACTCCTATAAAGCTTCTCTTTACAGGAGTTGCTGAGGTCATGATGTCTCTTCACATCAATAGAACAATAAGTAGGACAGAGGATCTCAAACTGTGGGTCACAATCCCTTTTGGGGGGTGGGCAGTCAAATGACCTTTTCACTGAAATTGCATATCAGATATCCTGCAGATCAGATATTGACCTTGTGATTCATAACAGCAACAAAATTACTGTTATGAAGTAGCAATTAAAATAATTTTACAGTTGAGGGTCACTACAACACTAAGAACTGTATTAAAGGTCTCTGCATTAGGAAGGTTGAGAACCACTGAATTAAGACAACCAAACCATAGGCCAAGCCTTATGCTCAGAACTAACTGACCAACACAAATCAGACTCCAAAGGGTTTGTGTGTGTGTGTGTGTGTGTGTGTGTGTGTGTGTGTGTGGTATACATGCTTTTGGTTTGGTTTTGTTGATTGATTGGTTGGTTGGTTAAGGAAGGAAGAACACAAAGTTGGTGAGTAGGGAGTGGGGCATGATCTGGGAGGAGTTTATGAAGACTAAATATATTGTATAAAACTCTCAAAAAATAAATATTTCAAAAAAGAAAAGAGAATAAAAGTAAAAATCAGTTAATGAATTATTTCATATCAGCATCAGTCAATATGAAAGAGAATTCAAAGCTCACAAATAGTTATCAAAGAGTATTCAGTAAAAAATAATCATTCTTTGGACAATTTAGAACAATAAATAGAGCACATCTTGACAATGTCCCTGGTCTCGAGTCTTAAAGAGGAAACAACCTATTTCCTAACCCTTAAAGTTGGCTATTACTCTGCTAGTTATGTAAGAATTGTATATGCTTGAGTGGAAACCATGTAAGCAGTACTAGGGCAGTATGCAATTACTAATTATATAGTTTCTCTCTAAGTCTAAAATATTAGTGGCTATTCCCTTCTTGCATAGAATATTCGCAACTGAAGTATACTCTGCTCCCTCGTTTGTTCAAACTGAAATTCCACATAATACCTCATATAAAAAAAAAAAAACCGCATTCACTGTTGCCCTAGACCCCACCCAATTCAACAGTCACTCAGACCTTAAAATGCAATTATTCATAAATTAACACTACCACTTTAGGAGTTCAATGTGCTAAAACATGAAGTGGCTATCAAATAATCACCTAATAACAAAAATTAACTAAACAACACAAATTCCTTGTGTGGTCAACTAAATATGAAGCTTAACACACATGAAAACTTTAAAACTTTCAAAAAACTCATTTAGCTTTCTCAGTGTGAAGGGAAAATGTATTCAAAGTTCTGAAAGAACTGAGAACATTTTCCATCCTCCATTCAGCTATCAATGACTTTCCAGAAACAGTCGTGCACATTTACAATCCCAGCATTCACTAGTTCTCAGAGCTCAAGGACAACCCAGGATATTTGGCAAGACAATGTCCTTAAAATAATTTAAAAAAAAAAAACTGAATTGCAGTGGAAGTTTCTTTGGAGACTCAGTTGTGTCATGTGATGTTTTTCTGGAAACTGTCTTATGAGAGAATGTTTTTGCTGAAGCAGACACTTGGGAGAATGTTTTGCTAAGACCAGGTATGTGATGTTTTTCTAGAAGCAGCCTGGAAACGGGGCATATGATGTTTTGCTAGAGCAGTTGCTTGAGAGAACACATGATGTTTGAAGAGGATATAAATATAACCCAACAGACAGTGGGTGGTGCTGCATGGTATTGATCTGCCTTAACATTCTTTGCTGGTCATCCTTGGGCTTTGCTGATTCCAGTCTTTGCTGTCAATGCTATATGGTATTGGTTTACCTTATCATTCTTTGCTGGCCATCATTTGCTGTGACTTCATAGAGAGAAACATTACCAAAGGACTTATGGTGGTGTCCTGGCAGCTTCTTGCCCTTTCCACTCACTCAGGCCAGTCGGCACAGCTTTGGGGTGTCTTCGGAATCAACCTGCTGTTACTAATTTGTGAATGGTGTTTGCAAGTGCATCAAGTTGCCACTGATGACTCCTGAGAGCTGAACTGCTGATATCCTGACAACAAAGGCTGGAGTCTCCCCAAAGAATTATTTTTAAACACATCCTCCCTTGCTCCATTAACCTTTCCTTTTCAGTACCCTGGTGAGTAGTAGGGAGGTTAAAGCATTTAAGAACCCTTATTAAAAGTAGGCTTTGAAAAATCTAAGCCTACACTGAATTGCTCTGAAAACACTTTTGTTCTATCATCAGGGTACACAAGAAGTAAAGAACAGAAAGTTTAAAGGCATTTGAGGGTTCAAGTTAAGCATGGGAACTCTCTGGGGTTCATTCTCATGAAGCTTAAAGCATGCACAGTGGTAACAGTGCTTGTTCTGGAAGCATGGAGGTCTGAGTCAAATCCCCAGCACCCACACAAAAACCCAAACATGGAGTCCATGCCTCTAACAGCAAAACAAATAATAAGAAAGGCTCAGAAATGACCAGGTTGATTTAGGAAAGATCCACAAAGACTGTCTTGAAATGAAAACCAAGAATGCTTAAAACCTGAACAGAAGACAAAGTAGCAAATTAGACACTGCTGAAATAATGATTAGTAAACTGAAATAAGGGATATGAAGCAAGGAATCTGAATAAAAATTCAAGCAGCAAGGTAATTTTTCATCAAATCCTCTTTGGGTGTATTTTAATGGTAACTTTTTTATATTGTCAAGATTTCATGGCAATAAGTATTTCTTCACTTTGGGAGCATGAAAAGAGAGTAGTATATAAACTAATAAGCTATTTAAGCAATACATGTAAAATATTTTTCAAAAAAGCCTATCGTACTCTGTAGCTGCCTGCAGCTACTGCAAACTGTTCTGGAAGAGAAACTTAGGGATGGATGGGGGAAATGGTGAAAAGAAAGAGTCCAGGACGATACTTTACCGATCGATTGAGGCCCCAACTTCAATGGCGGTCATTGGGCAAGCCCCTTCCCCAAGACCCCGGGCTGAGTTCAGGGGAAGTCATCTGGTGGTCCTTGGCTCCACTGCTCAGGCAGCTGGGTGGGTCACCTGCTTAATTCAGGAATTCGTAGACCTGGAGGAACAATGAACTTCACCTTCACTCTGAGTACTCCACCCTAGGTCAAGCAGGATCCTGACTAGCACAGGAATCCCTGCTCAACAAAGTCTGGGAGAGGAAGTTCACTTTGATCAATGTGGAGTTCCTACCAAGTGGCATGACACCCCAATATGGCTCTGTACAAAAGCCTATCATTTGGCCAAAAAGGTCTGCCCTATAGACTATGTACTGATATGTACTAGGAATTGAAGAGCGTTGTCACGTTGCTGAACTTGGTCTAAAGTCCAACAGAAGGGAGTCAGTGATCTGCAGCATGAAACAACTAATAAATATGTTCTAATTTAGCCACGTGAAACTATGTTACTTTTGATTCTGTAACATAAAATAGTTATAATATATTCTGAAGTTTCTCTTAAAAGCAAGTTAAAATAGCCTATGATTTTTTGTACAAATTAATAAATCAGATGTTCATGCAATCATGAACACAAATCCATATACAAATAGGGATAATGAACAGAGTGACTGGCCAGTCTTTCTGTTTGTTGGCCCTATAAATCACTGATTTTCTCTCTTGCTATATAGTATTTTCCAAAATATGTGTAAATAAAAGTAAGGCTACCTTTTAATTTAATAACAATATAGTTAGACCTTAACTTAGTGACCTCAAATAAAATCCTCAGAGCTGGAAAACATCACTACCAAGTTTCACTGCGGAAAGTAGGTTACACTCATAATAAAATCACATTTAAAGACTCCCTTTCAAGTTATTTCAAGTCTCTGCCTGGCATGATGGAATTTGCATTTATTTAGGTTAATATGTAAATGTGCCACTCAGCTCTTCCAACTCCCTCTCCAAATCTAAAATTTGTCTAAACCAGGATCAAGGTTTTCCCTGTTTTTCCTACAGCACTCTGGACACTGCGAGTACTTGATGAATACAATCCCTACACGGTGTCGGTACTCCCGCCCCAAGGCATCCCTTCCCTTGATATTTAAGGGTGCTCAAAAACTGATCCATGGCACCATTACCCATTCTCTATTAGAGACAGTGAAAGTCACGGAAGAGCATGTGACTGTGTGTTCTGGAAAAGCTGCCACATTAACTAAGAATAGCGCAGCATAAATATTTTCCTAAAGTGTCTCTGGTAGACACATAAGCTTACTCAGCTGCCTCTAGCACATTCCTGAAAAATAAAACTTAAAGTCACCAACCTAAAGTGCTGTATTGTCTTACAACTTGATCATTAAAATGTTAAGAAGGAAGAAATCTTAGAAGTTTCCTGCTCTTTAATATGTAAATTTTCAACTAACAGCAATCGTTTACAGGCAGCTGTTGCCTTTAATATTTCAACTTCTTCATGCTGAGATGTTTAAAACCTATCCAGTTTTCAGAACTGCTTTCTCATTAAATATCAGCATTACTAATTACTAAGTAATAACTCTTCCCTCCTGCCTGAGAATTATGGACAAAGGGGGGAAATGCAATAGATTTTGAGCAATAGACTAATTAAAATATTTTCTTATCATGAAACTTGTTTAAGGTTACAGAGAAATTATACTAAGTGACTTGTTTTTCTTTTCCACTGCTTAGCATGCATCACTTAGATTTGGTTTCTTTTCTCTTTCCACAATCCACAATGTTCACTGCCAGTCAGCGACCGCCCTATGATTAGTCCAGCTCGACAGGATCGTGACCCTTGATGAATTAAAGATAAAAATATTTCCCCAAAAAATCTATAAAAGAAATGGAATATTGTAGTCATGATATTCCTTTCTTTTCTGTGACACCTTCTTAGACTTCAGTTCTGGGATAATGATGTTTTGTGGCCTAAGTATTAAATAATCCATATACATCCTCTTGTTTATTTCTTCCTGCCTTGTGGAAGCAACAATAAACTTTACTTCAATACCATGAAACTTTATGTTATCTTTCCCTGGATTTTCACTATATTAACAACAATGACAAAAAAATACATAGCCAATTTGATAGCCATAACCTCTTGGTCCCCCCCCAAAAAAAATGGCTTTTAATAATCAGAGACATGCAATTTGTGCCTTGGGTTCTCAGGGCTTCAGGGCTAATTGATATCCACTTGTCAGGGATTGCATTCCATGTGTATTCTTTTGTGATTGGGTTACCTCACTTACGATGATATTTTCCAGATCAAACCATTTGCCTAAAAATTTTGTGAATTCATTGTTTCTAATTGCTGAGTAGTATTCCATTGTGTAAATATACCACATCGCATAACAAATGACTCCCATGAAGAAGTATGGAGATGATTCTGATCCTGGAAAGGATTGATCTAGCATTGGAGGGGAATATAAGGACAGAAAAAAAGGAGGGAGAAATTAGAGAGAAGAAGGTTTATGGGACATATGGGGAGAGGGGATCTGGGAAAGGGGAAATCATTTGGAATGTAAACAAAGAATATAGAAAATAAAAATATTAAATAAAAAAATAATCAGAGACATCTCTTAATCAATGAAAAAATGAGCTGACCTCTAAATATTATAACTTTTCCATTTGAAAACTTGTTCTCTCTCTCTCTCTCTCTCTCTCTCTCTCTCTGTGTGTGTGTGTGTGTGTGTGTGTATGTTTGTGTGTGTGTGCCTGTATATCTCTTCATGTCTATGTGTCTGTGTGCATGGAAATGCTCAGAAGAACTGAATGAATCAATGAAATCAATGAATATCTCACACATGGTGCTGTTAACAAGCCCTGAAATAACATATTGCTATGAGAGTGAATTTGTTTACAAGACACAGTTCCTATTTTCCACAGAAGAGCAGTAGAAATGGGAAGGAGCGAATGAAGCAGAGACAGAATCAGGTATAGTCTACCCTCCTAAAGCTGTCACAGAGCAAGTGCAACTCAGGTTGTCACTTGAAGATGAAACATTCTCCTAACAGGAGTTGGATGTCCACTCCAAGCAAAGAAAACAGCATGTGCAGACAGTATGGAGTCTGAGTGCAATACTGTAGGAAACTATTAGGCAGTTTCATACAAAATTAAGCAAACACTCTTCCCTGCAATCTAACAATTCCACCTGTACATACTTACCTAAAAAGAGATAAAGCAATAGACCTCCACCTCCAACTCCTCCTCCAACTCCTCCTCCTCTTTCTCCCAAAAGATTTTAATAAGAATGCATAGGGCTACTTTGTTCACAAACAAAAACTAAAAACAGTACCCATAAAACAAATTAATTGAGCAGTGCTCATACAGTGGAAAGTGGTTTCTGCTGCTTTGTTCAGTAACAGATAATTTCAAAACACAAGTTGGAGTGAAGAAATAACAGAGAGTCCATATTGCATGTGTGCACATTTATGAAGTTCAAGATCAGGTGATCCTAATCAGTGCTGATGGGGATAAGAACAGTAGTTTAGGGGGTATGAGGACAGTCGAATGAAAGTGAGCAAAGAAAAGCTTTATTTTTATATATATATATATATATATATATATATATTTATTAATGTCACCTCCTCCCCATGCCCCCCTTAAAAAGACCCTCCCCCTCCCCTTCTCCTCTGAGAGGGTCCCCCTTCCCCGTATTCCCCCAGACCCTAGCATATCAAATCTCTGCCATATTAGAGATTTGAGATGCTAGGGTCTTGGGGTAGTCTGTGCATCCTCTCTCACTGAAATAAGACAAGGCAGCCCTGTTGGGGAATGGATACCACAGTCAAGCTATAGCCTTAGTGAGAGCCTCAGCTCCAGTTGTTGGGAGGGCCCACATGGAGACTGTGATGATTTGAATATGCTTGTCCCAGGGAGTGGCACTATTTGGAGGTGTGGCCTTGTTTAAGAAAGTGTGTCACTATGGGTGTGGACTTTAAAACTAGCTCATCCTAGCTGCCTGGAAACCAGTCTTCTCTTGTTTGTCTTCAGAGCAAGATGTTGAACTCTCAGCTCCTCCTGTGCCATGCCTGCCTAGATGCTGCCATGTTCTCACCTTGATGATAATGGACTGAACCTCTGAACCTGTAAGCCACCTTCAATTAAATGTTGTCCCTTATAAGAGTTACCTTAGTCATGGTGTCTGTTCACAGCAGTAAAACCCTAACTAAGACAGAGACTGAGTTGCATGTCTGCTATATATGTGCCAGGGGCCTAGTTCAAGCCCTTGTGCATTCTTTAATCAGTAGCTCAGTCTCTGACTGCTCACAGTGGTACAGGTTAGTTGACTCTGTTGGTCCTCTGTATGGTTTCCAAGCCTTCAAGGCCTTCAGATGTTTTCCTCAACTCATCCATAAGAGCTCCCGATCTCTATCCAATGTTTGGCTGTGGATATCTGCATCTGTTTCAGTTAGCTGTTGGCTAGAACCCCTCAGAGGACAGTTATGATAGGCTCCTGTTTGAAAACATAACAGAGTATCATTAATAATGTCAGGAATTGTTATTTGCCCATGGGATGGGTTTTAAATTAGGCCAATTATTGGTTGATCATTGTTCCAGCTGTTCCATCTTTGTCCCTGGATTTCTTTAGACAGGACAAACTTGGGACTGAAAGTTTTGGGGGTGGTCTCCTTATCTCTCCACTAGGGGCCCTGCCTTTCTCCTGGAAGTAGCCTCTTCAGGTTCTACATCCATCCCCAGTATTATGCATCTTGGCTAAGGTCACCTGTATTGATTCTGGGGAGCCTTCTCTATCTCAGGTCTCTGGGATTACCCCAAAGACTCCTCCCATCCCAATAGCTGCAGATTTCCACTCATTTTACTAGTCCTCTGGGTCTCTCATCTACCTAATCCTGCCTGACATGCCCCCTTCCCCTCTCCTCTCCCATTCTTCTACCCTCCCTCCCTCTGCCTCCTATGACTATTTTATTCTGCCTGTACTGTACGTGTGATTCAAGCATCCTAGTTTGGACCTTCCTTCTTGTTTAACTTGCAAAAAACTTTTTAATCCCACCACTTAGAAGACAGAAGCAGACTGATTCCTGTGAGTTTAAGGCCACCCTCATCTATATAGGAACTTTCAGTCCAGCCATATCGGTTGGTGATGTCATTGTTCAGGTTTGTTTGAGATCTGTGCCCATGACTTTCCTTTCATGTTTAGAAGATGATCTAACAGCAGACTTCATGGTCCTTACCATTTTTCCTTTTACACCCTGTATTCTGCAATGCTTCCTAAGTCTTAGGTTATAGGGGTTGTGTTGTAGGTATATCAATTGGGGTCACAATCACCCCATGATCAGTTGTTCTCTGCATTTTGACCAGTTATTTTCTGAAAAAAGAAAAAGCTTCTTTGTTGAGTAGTGAGAACGACAGTTATCTAAGGATTTTTAATTCAGTTAGGTATTATACTTACTCATATATAAAAGTAACACCAGTAGATTCTCCTCTAGGATTTATGAGCTCAATGGTGAAGAGTTGGCTAGGTTTATATAACAAAGCATGACTATACCAGTTGACATGTCAACATGGATAAGAGATATCTCATCAGGTTCCATCCCTAGATAAAGAACTACAGCAAATTAATGACTACTGAGAGAGGAGGAATAGCCTTCCCAGGGATGAGCTCCCCTATTAATTACCCAATACTAAGTAACCAGTCTAAAAACACATACATACAAATGAACTAAGCAAATTTTTCTTGTATATGTATTCATATATGTGTGTGCTTACATATTTATTCAGATATATGTAATAATAATAAAAATAAGATGACATGAACTTAAGCTGAAGGAGAAAAAGGATATTGGAGGGAAAACAAGTCTTAGTCGGTGCTTTATTGCTGTGAAGAGACACCATGACCACAACATCTTACAAAGGAAAACTTTTCATTAGAGCTGAGATCCATTTTCAGAGAATCATCATGGCAGGAAACATAACAGCATGCAGGCAGACATAGTGCTGGAGAGGTAGATAAGAGGTCTACATCCAGAGCAGCAGGCAGCATAAAGAGATTTTAAAAACTGGGCCTGCCTTGAGTATTTGAAATCCTACATTCCTCCCCCCCCCCCAGTGACACACTGCCTCGAACAAGGCCACACCTACTCCAACAAGGCCATACATCGTAATCCCTGTCAAGTATCTAATGACCAGCATTCAAATATATGAGCCTGGGGAGGGCAGTTGTTCCTGTTCAAACCACCACAACAAGGAATAAGGAAAAGGTGCAATAATACTTTAATTAAAAATAAAAATTTTAAATAACAGGGGCAAAGAAGCACACACCTGTAACCCCAGCTGGGAATATAGAAACAGTAGGATCCCCAGGGCTTACAGGCCAGTCAATCTAGCCAAATGGTTGAACTCGAGATTCAACAAGAGACCCTCTCTCAAAAATTAGGGTGGAGACAGGATGGAAAGATGGCTCAGCATTGATGGCTACTTCCTGTTCTTCCAGAGGACTGAATTTGGTCATCACTGAAATAGAATGGCTCCACTCAGATCCACTACCTCTCGCCTTGCTAGCACCTCACACATACCCACACACGTGCACATACATGTACCAATATTTTTAAATTGTAATAAAAAATAAAAAAATTTTAATACTAAGGTAGCGAGTGATTGGTGGAAACACCTAATGTCTGGTTGTGTACACATGTGCAAGTACATCCACATGCACACATACATACATATACACATGCACACACCCAAAGTTATAAACCTTACAAGACTTTAATAAAATAAAGAGCAAATTTGGCTAGAAATTACAGCTAGTACTCACCAAACCTGAGACGCAATCCTCAAGACCACATAAAGTCAGACATGATGGCTCATGCTTGTAATCCCAGCACTAGGGAAAGAGAAGGAGAGGTTTATAAATTCAAAATCACACTCGGGTACACAGGAAGTTAGAGGAAACCCTGGGCTATATAAAGCCCAGGTTTTATATCTGTATACATGAGCACATGAGCTTTGAATAGGACAGATCAATCCTTGGCTATCTCAGAAGAACCTAAAACTGTAAAAGAGCTGACAGAGAGACACTTTCACCTTAAGATCCCAAAACAAAATGTGCAAGTGCATGCTGCTTTTACTTCCTCATGATGACATAAAATATGATCACAGAAAATCACAGTGACAAACACAAATGACTCAACTTCAATTTTTCCTCTCCATCCATATTTTTTATACCTTATTACTCTACACTAATTCCCATTTATTGGCGTATCTAAGAAAGCTGGTGACATTTTCATGGCTCTATGAAAGTCACAAACATGGTCAATTTCTTCAAATTAATGAGTGCTGAATTCATGACACAATTAGGAATGTGCTTATACTCCATAGAAAATAAAACCAGGGCCAGAAAAATAAAACATTTCTTTGTCTTCTCAGGTGAGTGGCAACATATAAAACACACATTTAGTGCACCCCCAGTCACCCTCTCTAATGACTTCAGTAAATAAAGGAAGAGGTTAAAACTCCATGACAAGAATATACAAAGCAAACAGTACACTACTGTACAAACAGGACAGAGAGGAGGTGTGATGATGAGGAAGCAGGAGGTGAGAAGATGGTTTCCCACAAGCACCTGCTCCTCTCCCTTAATGAAGACAGAAACACTGACCTTCATTCAGACCTGAGGAGCAGGGACTAGAGTGGAAGTTATTCAGAGAGAGGCATTACATTCTGAGAGTGTCAAGTGTTGTAACTTGAAACAAGCTTCAAGACCAGAGCAGAAATACAAGAGAAACCATTGATCTGTGTTGCTGCTTTCTTCGACCCCACTATAAGAATTTTATCAAAGCTCACACTCAGCTAGCAATGAGCAAGCCAGGAGTGGCAAGATAAGCCTACACTTCAAATAGGAATCCCAATATTGACTCATTCAGAATGAAGGGTAGCTGCAGAAAGTGTGTCCCTAGGAAGAAAAGGATTAGAGGAAAGTGATCACGGAAACAGGGACCGGAACAGGAACAGGGGAAAGTTGCTGTCATATACAAGTTCATGAACCATAGCTCACAAAGACTCCCAGTTCTCAGGGCCTACACCCTTCCTGGGTTCTTTATTAGGAATTTATCTTGATTTACTTCATTTAAACCTTTGGCCAAAGCAATAATGTTTTATAATCATCATGTTAAGTCAACAGAGGCCAGGGCACTAAAGGGACCTATGTCTCATGGTAAGAAAATAACAGGTATTAAGACTTATCTTTCCAGCAGTGTAGGGAAATACCAGGACAGGGAAGTGGGAAGGGGAGGATTGGAGAACATGGAGGAGGGAAGAGGGCTTATGGAACTTTCAGGGAGTAAGGATCCAGGAAAGGGAAAATCATTTGAAATGTAAATAAAGAATATATCGAATAAAAAAAATAAAAAAGACTTATCTCTCACCTTCTCCCTCCATGAGTTGTATTATGTATGTAAAGTCTCTACCCCGGTGATGGACAGAGGGTAGAAGAAGGAAACTGAGGGGCATGCTGCAGTGACCAGTGTGGTGGAAATGACACTACTCAGTTCTGAGGGGCATGCTGCAGTACAGGGGCGTGGAAAGCAAGGGGAGGTGCCACTCAGTGCTGGGTATGTCCTCCTCGGCCTGCATTTGTGTGCTGAGGACAAGGGTAATGCCTTGTTCATGCTGTTAAAATTCAACAAACTGACCACACACCATATATTCACTTTTATGTAGACATGCTCTCCTTTCATTAACAAAAAGATGGTGTGCATTTATTCCTGATCCTAGGCTAGCTTTCTAAGTCTTCCTAAAGTTTAGGTTCTCTTTTCTTTAGTTGGTTGGTTGGTTGGTTGGTTGGTTCATTGGTTCTTTGGTTCATTGGTTGGTTTGTTGGTTGGTTGGTTTTATATGGGCATGGGAAATAGATGTATTTTCTAGTCCTCTGAAAGTTATTTAAAAAGAGAAAAATAAAAACACTATATTTAGACAAATCATTACCAATGGTTATAAGACTTAAACTTTTTCTTAGGAAACAATCCTCAGCATATTCATAGAGATGGAGAACAGGATAGGAGCAGATCCAAACCAGTATCATCTCCTGCAGCCTTAATGCTAATAGTCAGGAGGCCCTGGACCTCAGTTTACCCACAATGCAGAGTTTTAGGTTACTCAAAAGTCTACTTCCCAGGCATTTTATTCAGGATACCTAGGCAAGAGTATTCATAGCTTACACTGTGAGTTTCATTTATTTCATTCGTAAAAATAGAAAAAAAAAACGGATGGTATTGACAAAAGGAGAATGGACAATAAATAACATGATAAGGCACAGCAGTGGTTCCTCTGTGTGCCAGTCAGGCATGGGTCCTGTGCCCTGTGGGATCTCCGCTGACATCTTCGTTCCCTGACAGAGCAGACAGGCAGCACCAGGTTCGGTCCACAGAGATAATCCAAGTATGACATTGCTTGGGGCAGGACACATCAGGGCTCCAAGAGCATCCAAGAGGAGGGAAGCACATCAGCAATCTGTTCCAGGGGAAACCCAGTCATCCAGTGGTATGGAAATAGCCTTACAAGCTCACAGGAGGTTCAAGCACCAGGCAGTGACAACAGGACAAACTAACACCAGAGACAACCAGATGGCAAAAGGCAAATGTAGGGACCATACCAACAGAAATCAAGACAATATGACAACATCTGAACCCAGTTCTCCAACAACAGCAAGTCTGGGATACCCCAACACACCAGAAAAAACAAGATTTGGATTTAAAATCACTGGTCTTGGTGCTCTTAGAGGAACACAAGAAGGACATAAATAAATCTCTTAAAGTAATACAGGAGAAAATGGATCAAAAGTTAGAAGCCCTTACAAGGGAAACACAAAACTCATTTAAAGTCAAATCATTTTTGACTCAGGAGAATATGAGTCAAAAGATAGAAGCCAATAAGGAGGAAATGCAAAAATCACTTAAAGAAATACAGGAGAACTTGGGTCAACAGGCATAGGACATGAAAGCAGAAGCACAAAAATCTCGTAAAGAATTACAGAAAAACACAAGCAAGTGAAGGAACTGAGCAAAAGCATCCAGGATCTAAAAACAGAAATAAAAACAACTAAGAAATCACAAAGGGAAACAACTTTGGAGATAGAAAACCTTGGGAAGAAATCAGGGGCTATAGATGCAAATATCAACAACAGAATACAAGAGATAGAAGAAAGAATCTCAGATGCCGAAGATACCACAGAAACTATGGACTCAACAGTAAGATATTATGCAAAATACAGAAGAAGAAGAAGAAGAAGAAGAAGAAGAAGAAGAAGAAGAAGAAGAAGAAGAAGAAGAAGAAGAAGAAGAAGAAGAAGAAGAAGAAGAAGTAAAAGAGAAAGAAAAAGAAAATGAAAATGAAAAAGAAAAAGAAGAAAAAGTTTATAACCCAAAACATCCAGGAAATCCAGGAAACAATGAGAAGGCCAAACCTAAGGATTATAGGCATAAATGAGAGTGAAGATTTACAACTTAAAGGGCCAGCAAATATCTTCAACAAAATTATGGAAGAAAACTTCCCTAACCTAAAGAGAGAGATTCCCATGAATATACAAGAAACCTACAGAACTCCAAACAGACTGGACCAGAACAGAAACAAAGAAACAAAGAAAGAATACTAAAGGTAGTAAGAGAAAAAGGCCAAGAAATATATAAAGGAAGACCTATCAGAATTACACCAGACTTCTCACCACAGACTATGAAAGCCAGAAGATCCTGGGCAGATCTTATGCAGACTCTAAGAGAACACAAATGCCAGCCAAAACTACTATACCCAGCAAAACTCTCAATCACAATAGATGGAGAAACCAAGATATTCCATGACAAAACCAAGTTTACCCAATGACTTTCCACAAATGCAGCCCTACAGAGGATAATAGGAGGAAAACACCAATACAAGGAGGGAAACTTCACCCTGGAAAGAGCAAGATAGTAACCTTTCATCAAACCCAAAAGAAGATAACCAATCAAATATAAAAAAAATTACATCAAAAATGACAGGAAGTAATAATCAATATTCGTTAATATCTCATAACATCAATGGACTCAATCCCCCAATAAAAAGACATATACTAACAAACTAGATACATAAACAGGACCCTATATTTTGCTGCATACAGGAAACACACCTCAGTGTCAAAGAGAAATACTACCTTAGAATAAAATGCTGGAAGACAATTTTACAAGCAAATGGTCTCAGGAAACAAGCCGGAGTAACCATTCTAATATCAGATAAAATTGACTTTCAAACCAAAGTCATCAAAAGAGACACTGAGGGACACTTCTTGCTGGTCAAAGGAAAAATACACCAAGAAGAACACTCAATCCTGAACATCTATGCTCCAAATGCAAGGGCACCCTCATTTGTAAAAGAAACTTTACTAAAGCTCAAAGCACATATTGCACCTAACACAATAATTGTGGGTGACTTCAACACTCCACTCTCCTCAATGGACCAATCAGGAAAACAGAAACTAAACAGAGACACAGTGAAACTAACTGAAGCTTTGGACCAATTAGATTTAACAGATATATATAGGACATTTCATCCTAAAGCAAAAGAACATACCTTTTTCTCAGCACCTCATGGTACCTTCTCTAAAATAAATCATATAATTGGTCACAAGACAGACCTCAACAAATATAAGAAGATCGAACTAATCCCATGACTCCTATCAGACCACTATGGAGTAAAAGTGGTCTTCAATAGCAACAAACACAACAGAAAGCCCACATACACATGGAAACTGAACAATACTATATGAAAGACAGAAAGAAAGAAAGAAAGAAAGAAAGAAAGAAAGAAAGAAAGAAAGAAAGAAAGAAAGAAAGAAAGAAAGAAAGAAAGAAAGAAACAAACAAACAAACAAACAAACAAACAAACAAACAAACAAACAAAGAAACAAAGAAAGAAACAAAGAAAGAAACAAAGAAAGAAACAAAGAAAGAAACAAAGAAAGAAACAAAGAAAGAAAGAAAGAGACTTTTTAGAATTTAATGAAAAGGAAGACACAACATATCCAAATCTATGGGACGCAATGAAAACAGCGCTAAGAGGAAAACTCATACATAGTCCTGAGTGCCTCCAAAAAGAAAATGGAGAGAGCATACACTAGCAGCTTAATGACACACCCGAAAGCCCTGGAACAAAAAGAAGCTAATTCACCCAGGAGGAGAAGAAGAAAGGAAATCATCAAACTCAGAGCTGAAATACAATCAAGTAGAAACAAAGAGAAAGATACAAAGAATCATCAAAACCAGGAGCTGGTTCTTTGAGAAAATCAACAAGATAGATAAACCCTTAGCCAGACTAACCAAAGGGCACAGAGACAGTATGCAGATTAACAAAATTAGAAATAAAAAGGGAGATATAACAACAGAAACTGAGGAAATCCAAAAAATCATCAGATCCTACTACAAAAGTCTATACTCAACACAACTGGAGAATCTGGAGGAAATGGACAGTTTCCTAGATAGATACCAAACACCAAAATTAAATCAGGATCAAATAGATCATCTAAACAGTCCCATAACCCCTAAAGAAACAAAAGGGGTCATAGAAAGTCTCCCAATCAAAAAGAACAGGGGACAAGATGGCTTCAGTGCAATACTCTTCAAACTATTCCACAAAATAGAAACAGAAGGAACACTACCCAACTCGTTCTATAAAGCCACAATTACGCTGATACCAAAACCACACAAAGATCCAACAAAAAAGAGAACTTCAGGCCAATTTCCCTTATGAATATCGATGCAAAAATACTAAATAAAATTCTTCCTAACTGAATCCAAGAACACATCAAAATGATCATCCACCATGAGCAAGTCAGCTTCATCCCAGGGATGCAAGGATGGTTCAATATAAGGAAATCCATCAATGCAATCCACTACATAAACAAACTCAAAGAAAAAAACCACATGGTCATTTCATTAGATGCTGAAAAAGCATTTGACAAAATTCAGCATCCTTTCATGCTAAAAGTTTTGGAAAGAACAGGAGTTCAAGGCCCATAGCTAAACATAGTTAAAGCAATATACAGAAAACCAGTAGCCAACATCAAACTAAATAGAGAGAAACTTGAAGCAATCCCACTAAAATCAGGGACTAGACGAGGCTGCCCTCTCTCCATATCTTTTCAATATAGTTCTTGAAGTTCTAGCTAGAGCAATTAGACAACATAAGGAGGTCAAAGGGATACAAATTGGAAAGAAAGAAGTAAAATTATCACTATTTGCAGATGACATGATAGTATACTTAAGTGACCCCAAAAAACTCTACCAGAGAACTCCTACAGCTGATAAACAACTTCAGCAAAGTGGCTGGTTATAAAATCAACTCAAGCAAATCAGTTGCCTTCCTATTCTCAAAGGATAAGCAGGCTGAGAAAGAAGTTAGAGAAATGACACCCTTCACAATAACCACAAACAATATAAAGTATCTTGGTGTGATTCTAACCAAACAAATAAAAGATCTGTATGAGAAGAACTTCAGGTTTCTGAAGAAAGAAATCGAAGAAGACCTCAGAAAATGGAAAAATCTGCCTTGCTCGTGGATTGGCAGGTTTAATGTAGTTAAAATGGCCATCTTGCCAAAAGCAATATACAGATTCAATGCAATCAACATCAAAATCCCAACTGAGTTCTTCATAAAGTTAGAAAAAGCAATTCTCAAATTCATCTGGAATAACAAAACACCCAGGATAGCTAAAACTATTCTCAACAGTAAAAGAGCTTCTAGGGGAATCAATATCCCAGACCTCAATCAATACTACAGAGCAATAGTGTTAAAAACTGCATGGTATTGGCACAGCAACAGACAAGTGGACCAATGGAATAGAATTGAAGCCCCAGAAATGAATCCACACACCTATGGTCACTTGATCTTCGACAAAGAAGCAGAAAACATCCAGTGGAAAAAAGATAGCCTTTTCAACAAATGGTGCTGGTTCAACTGGAGATCAGCATGCAGAAGATTGCAAATTGATCCATTCTTATTTCCTTGTACTAAGCTTAACTCCAAGTGGATCAAGGACCTCCATGTAAAGCCAGACACACTGAAACTAATAGAAAAGAAACTGGGGAAGACCCTTGAGGACATGGGCACACGGGGAAAGTTCCTGAACAGAACACCAATAGCTTATGCTTTAAGATCAAGAACTGACAAATGGGACCTCATAAAATTACAAAGTTTCTGTAAGGCAAAGGACACTGTCAAAAGGACAAAACGGCAACCAACAAACTGGAAAAGATCTTCACCAACCCTACATCCGATAGAGGGCTAATATCCAAAATATACAAGGAACTCAAGAAGTTAGACCCCAGGGAACCAAATAACCCTATTAAAAAATGGGGTACAGATCTAAACAAAGAATTTTCACCTGAAGAAATTCGGATGACTGAGAAGCACCTTAAGAAATGCTCAACATCATTAGTCATTAGGGAAATGCAAATCAAAACAACCCTGAGATTTCACCTCACACCAGTCAGAATGGCTAAGGTTAAAAACTCAGGAGACAGCAGGTGTTGGCTAGGATGTAGAGAAAGAGGAACACTCCTCCACTGCTGGTAGAATTGCAAGATGGTACAACCACTCTGGAAATCTGGCTGATTTCCTCAGAAAACTGGATATGATACTATCGGAGGACCCTGCTATACCACTCCTGGGCATATACCCAGAGGATTCCCCGGTATGCAATAAGGACACATGCTCCACTATGTTCATAGCAGCCTTATTTATAATAGCCAGAAACTTGAAAGAACCCAGATGTCCCTCAATGAAGGAATGGATACAGAAAATGTGGTATATTTACACAATGGAATACTACTCAGCAATTAAAAACAATGAATTCATGAAATTTGTAGGCAAATGGTTGAAACTGGAAAATATCATCCTAAGTGAGGTAACAAAAGAATACACATGGAATGCAATCACTGATAAGTGGGTATTAACTAGCCCAGAAGCTCTGAATACCCAAGACACAAGTAGCATATCAAATGACTCCCATGAAGAAATAAGGAGAGCGCCCTGATCCTGGAAAGGCCTGATTCAGCATTGTAGGGGAGTACCAGGACAGAGAAAAAGGAGAGAGGTGATTGGAGTATGGGTGGAGAGAAGAGGGCTTATGGGACATATGGGGAGGGGGGAACCAAGAAAAGGGAAATCATTTGAAATGTAAACAATTTAGAAAATAAAAAAAATCATAAAAGATGCAATGAAAAAGTCTGTCCAGATGAAAATATGCATTATGATTACATGCAACCATGGATGGATCTCAGAAGCATAGTACTAAAAGACAATATACACGCAAATATAGCTATGTATTATCGTACTATCCTTATAAGCTAAAAGCAAGTAAAATGAAATATACTGTTTAGGGATGAATGCATTCTGGTATCAAATACTAAGGAAAGCAAATAATAAATACAAAATGCCACACAATGGTTATGCCTGGAGGGGAACAAGCAATCAGGTGGATGGGGAACGTAGTGAGCAGGGCATCTTCCCACAGCATCAGCCTGTTGATTGGTACATTCATGAGTGTGTGTGTGTGTGTGTGTGTGTGTGTGTGTGTGTGTGCATGTGTTATGAAGTATAAATGCATATGCTGTTATTATATATATTCTATATGCTGTCATACTATATATGCTGTTAATATATTATATATGTTGTTATTATGCTTCATAACTTACATATTATCTTTTACATATTAAATAATTCATAAATTTTTTAGAGATTGCATGTATTGTTCTGAGAAACTGTTGGAGATAAAGACTGAGTACAAAAGTCAAAATATACCAATAAATTGTTTCTTTGTTCTTCAGTTGCTCCAATAATGTGGTTGCTCCCTGCAGAGAAAAGGTGAGGACATCATGTTCTAGTGGCATTTGCCGTCCTCAGCTTTCAGCCTTGCTGCATCACACACCTGCAGACAGTGAGCCACACAGATACATTAGAAAACCATTCAGCAGGGAGCCAGGCTCACCTCCTCTCTGCAATAAATTCCTGGCTTTTCCTTCTAACATCTATTTTACATCAAGCGCTGTTTGAAAGGTAGGGCTGCAAAGGACCCCCACCAGAGTCCTGCCTCACAGAGCTCACTTGGCTTTCAAGTCAAATAGAAATGTACTTAAAATGTTAGTGAGATTATGATATAGTAAACAAAAAACAAAACATCAAATTTTGGTGAATCTTCGCATTTTGTGAAATATGTCCTATGAAAGTAGAGTTTTTCCTTCTTTCTTTTCTACAGCTTCAGAAGAACTTAATCTTATATTTTACTCTGCTAAAAGTAACTTCTGAGGGCTCACCTCACAGAAACAAAGGCCTGGTTTCCGTATCCAGCACCTATGTGCGCACACACACACACACACACACACACACAATACTTTAAACATAATTGGCTTTCAATACATTATTCTTTGATAATTTCATATACATATACAATATATTTTAATCATATTCACCTCCAACTTCTCCCAGATTCCTCCCATATATACATTCCCTCTCACCTTCACATTCTTTCTTTTTTTGTGACAAAGACACAGAATCTAATTAGGATTATCTATAGGTAAAATGTGTACAGCCATCTACCAGAATATGTCCAACCTACGCAGGTCCATGCCTCTAAAGAAAACTTACCCTCCTCCCTCCCTCCCCTACTAGCTATTAATTGTGAATAATATGTTTTCATGAAAACATATTATTTGAAAGACAAAATAAGGCAGAAAGGATGGCTTAATGTTCTCCTTGATGTGTCAGTTTTACTGGACTATAATCTTCTTTCCCCTCTGATAAGTCAAATACTTAAAGATATAGGTATTTCTATAAAGATATTTTGTTGATATGACTAAAGCCCACCAGAAATTGACTTTAAAGAAATGAGACTGTCCTGGATACTCTGAGTCAGCTGGGTTCATTCACTTAGAAGTCCTTAACTACAGAACCAAGAATATTAGAAAGAATAAAGTTCAAATGTAGAGAGCAACGTTAGCCCCTGCCCTTCCTCCCCTCAGACCCTGTGGATCTCAGACTTTCCCAGACAGCCTTCACATTAGATGAGGCAAGTCCTTATGGCAATTGTACTATTGATTCTCCACTTGAACCTTGATAGACACTGCTGATTCCCTCTATGAAAGGTCCTATGTCTGAACTCATTCTTGGTCCCTGTGTCACCTCAACAAGTGAAAAATGATTCAGAGATTGATGGGATGGGCAGAGGAGTAGTACATTTATCTAGAACCTTCTTGGGAGCCATTACACATGCACTGTTCCACCTCATTCTACCATAACCCAGGCAAGGTCATTGTCAGCAGTCCCAGTGCACACACAATGAGACTGAAGCAATGTAACAGCAAACAGTCAGGTCAGGATAGAATGCTGGCCCACATGGGCTTCTACACTGCTTCTCCAGACCTTCAGCCTTAGTTTTCTCATCAGTTTAAACTCTAAAGTTTGCAAATAAAACACTATCACAGCAGTGGAAAGTAAAGGGTGAGCCAGAATTTAATCCAATTTAGTTAAAGGACTTGGAAAAATCAGAAGGATAATCACATTTTTCCTTAGGCATTGACAGAAACATAAAACTCAATTTTTATAACAGACTGTTGAATTCCTCCCAGGAATGCTGAAATAGACGCCTAAGTGACCCAGAGGGTTCATTTAAGTATCTACATTATAGGATTTGGACTTCAATTTAAAGGGGAAAAGTGATTCACATTGAACCAAACAAATCAAGCTCTGAAATGTAATGTGTGCCAATCTGCCACTTAATGGCTTATCGAGAAATACTTCATGGTTACCTGTCTCTCCTTAGAGCCTCTTCCTTTAAGAAATTTACCTTGATTGTTCTGTGTCTTTAAAGTACTGCAATTGAACAGTGAAAAGCCTAGGTCCATTTAAGCTTACTTCCCTTGGAGCCCAGGGCAACCTGTGACTTAAATACAACGGATGAATTTCACTGTATTTCAATGATTTGGGTGACATTTCCTTGACATTCAAAACAAGTCTATAAATTAGAAGAGCTATATAGTTTTTAACACAAGATGAATAAAATGATCAAAAGAATCCTCCAGTCACTGCCGACCCGGAGGAGGAGAAGCCAACCTGATTGCTAGTCTCTGCATACATCAAGCCATACACACAAGCATGAAGAAAGCACCAATAAATTGCCTTTTCTCTTTATGTTTTGGTTTGTTTTATGTTTTCTAGCTCATGTAACTACTCCCTGTCATCTATAGAGGCAGAGTATAGAACACCTTTAATCCACTGAAACCCTTAATTTACCATAATTTAGGAACCAGAAATTGTTTTCTAAATGTTCAAACTGTAGGGGGCACATAACAACATACCAAGCTATATCAAGATTCCTTGATACTTCTTCTTCTTCTTCTTCTTCTTCTTCTTCTTCTTCTTCTTCTTCTTCTTCTTCTTCTTCTTCTTCTTCTTCTTCTTCTTCCTCTTTCAAAAGTAGAACATAGACTCTCAATCAAGAACAATCAGGCAGCACCAAACTCAGGTGACAAGGCTCTTCACAGTCTCTGTGATGGATGATTGCACTCTGAAGGAAATTCCATCCTCTCACAGGAGTGTGGATTGCAGGTGCTCTCTTTATCTAACAATAAATAGAGAGATCCAGCTTACACCACCTGGAGCAAACTCTATGCTAGACCCCAATCCAAACATTTCACAGTGGAGATGATGTCAGTGCCTTGCTTTTATTTCTAGTGCAAAGCCGTATGGCCAAAAAGCAGTAGAGCCAGGATTCAACCCCAAGAATCTTTGCTTTACAGCAGAACACACTTCCTATCCTACTAGATTAGAAGTGTTTTTGTTTTCAAATTCTGTATTAGTTAAGTAGTTGCAGTATCCAACCCACATGATACCCAAGAATTAAATAATATACTGAGAGTAGAACAAAAAAAATGCTTATGAGCTAACAGAGGTGTGAACAGGATAACTATGTAACAGATAAATCATAAGTCTAAAATGGGGAGGAGAGACTGAGCAAGAGCAACAGTCCTACATCTCTGCCTCCCACTAAGTTGATAAAATAGTTGCGATATTTCTAAACCTCAGCGACAATGATTCTAACAAAAGGAGAATTCTATTCAATCATCAAGCAACTAGCTTACATGCTGCACATGAAAACTGTCGTTGTGAATCCGATTATGCTTGGTGTTCAACAAATACACCTAATAAAAAGTCACTTTAAAAATTTTATGAAAAATAGAAAGTTGCATTGCCCAGAATACCCAGTCCCCATGAGCACTACAATGACTCAAAGTTTGGACAAGAGCTACTTCATTTTTGGAAGTTGGGTGTGACAGTTGCCGTGTTCGCTCTGTTTCTGGCATGTGGAGGCATCTGTAGATTCTGTGTGCCTTTGTGAGTCAGAGTCACAATGCTATCTTGTCACTTTCGCTTTGCAATTTTTATCTGCTACTTCAAGTGAAGGAGGAAAAGCCTGAAATGTGTGTTTTTAAAATACATCCAAGACCACACTTCACTGAAACTCTTCGCTTGTTAAATAAAAACCATCCAACAGCTGCTAGATAGGAGAGGAATACCAATCACTTCTGAAGCTGAGAAACTTCAGATCTTGAAAAAAATCTACCCATTCAGAGCTAGCTGAGGCTGTGATACTCCGAATGAAATGCTAAATCCAGGCTGCATTTCTTGTCATCGGTAAGATTGAATGCGGAGATGCCTATAAGTGTGCCATTTTCCCTGAATGTCATTATAGAGAGCATTCGTTCTTACACACACAGTATCTGTAGTCTCATTTTTGTTCGATGTCCTCTCAAGTTCCCTGCCATGGCTATAAAGCTGTACGTTCACAAGTTCTTTGACACAATGTACATGCCAGAGAGATCAGATATGCTGTTGAAATTCATTGCATACTGACTGCAAAATAGGGGCTGTATCAGTGCGTGTTGTGAGATCTATTTCCGTTCTTTTCATGTCTCTCTGAATTTATTTGACAGGATTTCAGAAGGGAAATGTGCTTGCTGGAGGGCAGGTTGTCCGGGTATCTTGCAGGCACAAGGAAGCTTATAGACGCTTCACTCTCTTTGCCATTATCTCAAAGTTCGTCGTCTCAGAAACCCAGCCTCGCTCTGTGTACAGCAGCAGCAGGGATTCTTCCTCCAGTTGTCCTTTGTCTTGGTGTGACTGGAGGCTTTCCTAAGCAGAGTTAGACTTTTCAAAGGCACAGCCAGTTTTAAAATACTCTTATATCAACACCCAAAAGGACTAAAAAGTTTTAGTCCAGCAATCACCAGGGCAGTGTCTGAGCCCTCTCAAACATCGCATTCCCACAACGGTCTTTCAAAACATGGTTCCTAGTGCCTTCAGCATGTTCAGGCTGCTCCTTCCCCTCCCCTTAAAATAAAGTGGGACATCTGGGAACTTCATTCCCACATTTCCCATTCAGCCCTCAATATGCCACATACTGTTAACTCACTGGGCTTTTAGCATCATAATAAAACTACTTTTATTCTCATGGCCTGTGATGACTAGATCCATGTCTTTTTCACACTTGGTCACTCAGGGGCATGAGGAGATTTCTACCTCCCTGGCTTTACATACTCCTCTTCTTCCCTGGAATGTTATGTTCTTCCCCCCTTCCTCCCTCCCTCCCTCCCTCCTTCGTTCCCTTCTTCCTTTCCCTCCCCCTCCAACCTCTGGCACCCTGTCACTAATTAGTTGTATGGGTTCCCTGGTTCAAATTTGCCTGCCTTCTGCTCTGACACACTCACCCTAAACACTCTTGTTCATATCTGTGGCTCTAAAATCTTTACATTATTAACTATCCAACAATTTGACTAACCAAATCTCTCTTTGGAACCTCAGGCACGTTTTACTTTATGGTAACCATCTTAAGATATTTTATAGAACCTCAAATTTAAGATGTCTAAAATAAAAACCCATCTTTCCCCTCCTCCAAAAAAAATTAGCTCTTGGGTTGGCAAGATGTCTCAGACAGAATCTGTGAATTAGATTAGCAGAACCTATGTAGTGGAAGGAAAGAACTGACTGCCGCAAGTTATCTTCGAACCTTCACATGCACATTGGGACACATGTATGCCCATTCACATGCACACAAATGCACATATGCAAATATACAATAAGGAAATAGTTCAGTCCTATTTAGTTTAATGAAACAGTGTTCCACAGAGTCAAAACACTGAGACTATGGCTATACTGGTCCTCAGCCTGAGTCCTAAGCTATCATTTCTCATCAAAATGACTGTGATGGATATCCGCACTCTGGCATTGCCAGATCTCCCATCCTCCACTCCCAAAAGCCACTAAACTCTACAGGTTGAAGTTCAAACTGAAAACACATACATGCCTCTCTGGAATTTCAGTTCCTGCTCATCTTTGATCACCTCCTCAGATACTTGCTTATTCCTGTTTTAAGCACTTTGTACCAGCGGCTCTTACAGGATAGAGGAACAATGAAAGTTTGTTCATCTTTATGTCACCCATACTCAGTACCACGATTCACATATCAACAGTTTAATAAATGCCTTGACAATAAAAATATGTGCAGGGTAGGCAGTATCATTTTCTACCTTTCAAAACCCATGCCTTTCTTTGTAGTTGTGTGCTTTTTTTCCAAATGGAATCCTCATTTTAACTTTAGGTGGTAATAAGATCTAATTCTCCAAGACTTGGTTATTTTCCCTACCAAAGGAAGACTCTGTCTTAGAGGAAAGAGAAGTTCCTCATTTAGCCAATCAGAAATTACATGCACTGCTGGGCGTGGTGGTGCACGCCTGTGATCCCAGGACTTGGGAGGCAGAGGGCAGGCGAATTTCTGAATTCGAGGCCAGCCTAGTCTACAGAGTGAGTTCCAGGAAAGCCAGGGCTACACAGAGAAACCCTGTCTCAAAAAACCAAAGAAAGAAAGAAAGAAAGAAAGAAAGAAAGAAAGAAAGAAAGAAAGAAAGAAAGAAAGAAAGAAAGAAAGAAAGAAAGAAAGAAAGAAAGAAAGAAATTACATTCACTAAGATATTCTGGAAGCTGAATAATTTACATCTGGAGAAGGGTTGAGGCTTTCTTCCTTGCCTGCATGCTGAACACTTAACATCACTAGGTGAACCTATCAGATTCTACTTCCTGCACCTTCACAGGTAATTTCCATGAACAACTGAATCTCGTGAAAAGTCCCCAGTCTGCAGCATGTCCTTTCCAATGATAGCAACCCATACAGACTTAACCTACAGATTATCTCTAATGAGACTTTCAACACACTTAGTAAGTCTCTTGTGCCCTCTTTACTGACCAATTGTTAAGAGGCACATCAGGTCTTCCGGTGATACAAGCATACTCCACAGCTCCCATGCCCTCCCCCAGTGAGACAAGCTCACCATTCCACCAGAAGTGGAATGTTCCACTAGTGGGCATAAATACCAGGACAGTAAGACTTTACACACACACATCCCTTTCCTCATCAGAGTGTCAAAAAGCAATTACAAAGTAGCCTCTCAGTTCATGTACAGCTCCAACGGAATGAATCCTACGCTTCTGGTACATAATGGCATAACTGCTTTTAGAACCCATTCCAACCTAATAATTCTCCAAAGTTACACATCTACTTTCTCTCCCACATCACTCTTTGATAAGGTCATTTCCCTTGTTGTTAGAGATGTCTATTTGTTTTTCTTGGTAGTTGGGGAGGTTTGGCTACTTTTACAAGGAGCCTCATATACGTCACACAGAGTCAACCACTGAACTGCTCTTAGAAAAATTTAAGTAACAAGCTCTCCAGAAGACACCTCTGAAGCATGTGGCTTTGACTGAGTAGATGTCATAGTTCAATTGAACACCTACATGCACAAAACCTATATCTGTCAAAGTGCGGTGACCATCAAGTAAAGTAAGTTGCTATACACACAATAAACACAAACATGATAAATAGTAATAGTATTGACATTCAAATTATGTTTTAAGGGATGCTTATTTTAAAAGCATAATGCATGTCAACCACTATAAATATATCTGAGGCATTTTTATGTCAATTCCCTATGTTTAATTCAGTAAGTTATTGGTTTCTGTGTACAATATATTTTCTAAAAATGTGACATTTAGAACATTTTACATGAGAAGTAATGTATACTCTATCTTAAGGGTTGTTCCAGTCAGCTTGGTCTGCTATAACAATTTGCCATTGACCTGAAGGTTTAAACAGGAGGAATTTGTTTTACATTTCAAGCCTGGGAGATCTGAGGTCAAGATCCCTACAAGATAAGGTATACTAAGGGCTTGCTTCCAGTACATAAATACCTTATTGTGTCCTCACATAGTAGACAGTAGGGGAGGGAAGAAGGAGGAGAATCTTATCTTACAGGGCCATTAAGACCATTCATGAGCAGTACACCCTCATGACCTAATCACCCCCAAAGGTTCCACATCCCAACACCATCACTCAGAAGTTAGGACTTCAACATAAGAAGATGTGGGCGTGATCTCTCAGTTTATAACAATCTTACATTGACTCAGTGAAAATCCGAAGGGGTGAGGGGTGACAAACCCAGGGAGAAAAATCTTTAGTGCAAAAACCAGAATTCATTCTAATTGAGCAAAGAGAAATTTAATGGCCATTATAGGCAGAAAGCAGGAAACTGCCTAACGAAGGACTGTGCTCACGCACAGCAGATTCCATACTCCCTAATGAACAATTATCTCTTCTAACTCCTGCTAGACCAGCGCTCCCTGTGCCTTCCAGTTCAGCTCTGCCACAAAAGAATGCTTTTGTTTTTCTGCCCTTAACCTTTTAAGCCAAGTGGATATCAAAGCATTTTAATGCCGGCTCTGAAATCAGACCCATTAATGTTGCAGCAAATGATACAGGCATTAGTCATTGTCCTCAAAGGTTGCTCCAGTTCCTTTTGCCTTTCTTTATATCTCTTACTTGCTAATGAGCGTGTTAAGGGATTCACTTCATTCCAAACGACATTCTAAGTTTGTACTTATTGACCCAGTTAAACGGATATGATAATAACTCAAATCTTCATTAAGGGAAAAGGGAGGAGAGTGATCAGATAGAACATGTGATTTTAACTATTTTTAAAAACAGTATCTGAGGGAAATATATGAAGTTTTAACCTCTAATAATATCATTGGGTATAAGTGGCTGCCTGCTACAATATTATATGTTCTTTTTTGATATGTAGAATTGCTCATAACTGAAGTTTTGTTATTCTTTTTGTTGGGATGGGGGGTTTTGGTTGGATGGTTTAGTTTGGTTTTAATTTGGTCTGACATGACTTGAAAAGCTTTCTTGAAGCTTATGAACATAAGAAAATGTCAGCTAAAATTCCAATAATCTTTCAGGAAGTGAAATAAGGTAGAAAGAGTTCAGGATGGCTGATGGGTAAAATGATACTGGTCCATTAAGTGCAGGGGAAAAGCAAATTGCTGAGGACTCTTACCTTAGGTTGCAGGGGGTAAACTTAGGATGTGTCTAATGAAAATGGCGTTGTGTAGCAATGCTGGGTGGTATAGAGGAGGATGAGCACCAAAACTTAACTAGGGGTGAGAACTGACATATCAGGAGCATGGGAGTTCAGAAGAGTATGAATCTGAGCTTACTCTGCTGGGACAGGTTTATCTGGTGGAAGAGTTACAGTTTTTGCTTTTGTTGTTAATGTTATGAGGGGCTTCAGCAGTAGCTCAGTTGATAGTGCTTTCCTTTTGTATACAAAAGCATCGTTTAGTCCCAGCATTGTGTAAACAGAGTGGTGGTGCACATCTGGATCCAGCCTCAGGAGGCAGAGGCAAGAAGACTAGAAGTTCAGTGTTGCCCTTGATTACATAGTGAGTTTCTAAGAATGCTAAACATGGAACCATATTTTGATATCTTGCTTTAAAAGTCAACAAGATGAAGTCACAGAAGAGTTTAGTATGCTTTTTTGATGTTTTATCATGAATCTTGTCATGTGACTAGCCCCTAAGCCATCCCCAAATATTGTCCAGTTCCTAATGTTCTGAAACATCCTCCCCTTTGATAGTGAAAAGATAGGTCTGTGACTGCTTCTAACAAAGGGAATATGGAAAGTTATCAACAGGATGCCTCTCTGATATTTATGCTACGACACATGGCAACGCTTTAACAGAAGAGAATGGGATTCTTCCTGCGGCCTTGATAATGCAAACAATTGTCCTTGAAGAAGCCACCTGGCATGGGACCATGGGGACTCCACCTTCAATCGCACATCCTCAAGAAAATGAATTCTGTGGACACCTGAACGATCTCAGAAGCTGTTTCCTCCCAGTTAAGTTTCCCAATGAAGAAACAACCTAGCCAACACATTGGTGCAGCCTCATGAGACCATGAGCCGAAAATCCAGATGAACCATGCCACAACCCCTGAGTCATGTCAACAAAGTCAACAACACATGTGCCTCATCTGCCATGAAGTTTATGTCATTTACTGTGTGGCAATATGAGATTAATCCACTGGGTAGCATTTCTTGCAAAGACAAGAAACTGCAGGGTGGAGTAAGTAGCCAATGAAAGGTGGAAGATTATCCCTGACTGAAAAGCAAAAGCAGGTTAATGGACAGAAAGGCCACGATCGGCGCAAACACTGAGCATGGCTGTTTTAAAGGGAAGTCTCTCCGTGATGCTGATCTGAAAAAAAAAGTAGGATTTTAATGTAATTGTGTATGAAATATCATGGAATTTCATTTTTACCTGGTAAATGGAGGGAGTGAAGACAGACTCAGTTCCTAAACCAACCAGTAAGCACTAAGTGCTTTGCATATGTTAATCCCCACAGCCTAGAGAAGTGTCTTTATGTACCAATTCTAGGATAAGGAAAATGAAGCAGGCGATGCTGAGTGATTTGCTAAACACTGTGATAGAACTGAACTCCAGCACATCTCCGTCCCAAGCCGTAGGTCTCAGCCAGCACAGTAGGAGGGAGAATGAAGGTCAGACCCTGAGAGCTGTATGGGAAAGACATGGACAGACCCCAAGCATGGAAACTAAGAGAAAAACAGAATGATAGCAACAGCCACCCACTACTGGGATAAGGAGAAAGGAGGAACCAACACTTTGAAGAACAAAATGAATTAAACATTATTTTCACAGTATCACCAAAAAAAATCAAATGAGCTTTAAGCAAAAAAGTTATATCCTTGGGCAGAAGACTGACTTTAAAAAAAAAATAGCATGAGATACGCTGAAGAGCATCAAAGCACGGTCAGTTATACACTCAGTCACTACACGAGATTTCAAACTAGGGGAAAAAATTTCTGGCTAATGGTTTTCACCCAGAAGTTGAAATCTAGTATCAAATTTCCTTTTTTCGGTTTTATACTTGTAGCACTGATTTATATGAAATAAAGCCATCCCTTGTCCCTCTAAATCAAGGATTCAAATATTGTCCCCAGATTTTATTGGCACTACTGAGTAGAGAATTGCTCGTATCATTAGAGGCAGGCATGAGGGTTGAATGGAGGCAAAGGGCTCTTACAAAGAACATTATGGTGCCTAGGGTTGGCAAGCCTGTCTTCACAAGGTGTAGCACTGCCCAGGTGAGGGTATTTTATGCTAGAGCATTATCTTGAGGGTAAATCTTACTGCACAGATTGATGCTATTGGGAAATCGTGGAGCATTTAAGAGGTAGAGCCCAATGAGAAGTGCTCTGATTATTGGGTGAGGAGGGATCTCAGCCCTTCATCTTTCCTCTCTTTTGCATCCTAACCATGAGATGAGTGCGTCAAAATCAATAGGTCCAGCTGACCGTGGACTGAGACCTCCAAACGAGTGAATAAAACTAAACCTCTCATCTTGGTTGCTAAGTTCATTTCATGGTTGGGCACAGTAACAGAAAGATGACCAACATGCTTTATAAGGCAGGAATTAAGCCAAGCAGGACCAGAGTCAGATACCAAACACTGGAAAATACACTGGAAAACACCAGGGTGGTGGGACTCGAGGGATCCAGCCATGGACCAGCTGAGGATCAGCAATATGAGCAAGCAGGTTTCAAAGGGGAGCAGGCAGGCAGGAAGCAGACAACTGTGGGCACTGCACAGTCAGTCTGGGCCCTTTGCTTCTCCTGCCAGATTATAAGCAAGACTTTGGTCAGAGAGCAGCTGACTCAGCAGGACATCTCCACAGACATCCCTGTCTTCTGCCTTCCCCATCGCCCCAGCAAGAATTCTCAGCATAACCTCCCTAACTATATCACTGATGTTGCTAGATCTGTAGCTTTCAGGAGTGGTTTATGTTACCTTATTTATAAAAACCTTTTTTATTGGTTCTTTGTGAATTTCATATCATGTACCCCAATCCCATTTTTCTCCCCCTCCCCTCCTATTCACCCTCCACCCTTGCAAAACATCCCCCCAATAGAGAAAAAAGTCTCATTGTGGAAGCTATAATGTGTAACAGTGTCTCACTGTGTACCCTTTTGCCCACACTTCTTTACTTACAAATGTTCAATGCAATGACTCATTGGTCTGGTATGAGGATCCTGGCTTATGTGGAACCTCACCAGGAACTCCTATCAAATAGCCTGTTGTTACCCTGTGTCATGGAGATCTTGTAGTTTTGGTTCTAAAGGACTGGCCCCTTCTTGCTCTCCAGCAGTTCATAGATGAGATAGATGCTGGGGTGAGCCAATTCAAAGCCCTGGATCTAGTCTTGAGAATTATCTGAACCAGTCAGCCTGTCAGATCCCCCTTACCTACACCACCAGGGCACGATCATCTCCCGCTGCAGACAGCTCTCCCACTCTCCTGCTCTGGCGGGGTAGGGGTTGGGGAGCTGGATCATCAGGGCCAGTTCTATGGCACTGCCTAAGCGAGATGCAGGGCCCACTTTTTCAGTAGACGAGGGCCTGAGCCATCTCCCCAACTTTCACACCCTTTGGGCCAGCTTCTCCCCAATCCCCACAAGCAGGGCCATCTCTACCCTGCTGCTCAGGCGAGGTGCAGGCCCCAGTCTTCCCAAGCTCTGTGGCTGGTGAGGGGTAGGGCCGGTTCTCCCACTCTTCTTCTCCATGAGCCTACCCTGAAGGCAGCAACAGCTTCTGGCTTTCTGGGAATGTTCAGTTTACAACCGATTTTCTCCCATAAAAGACAAACATTGTTGAGGCTTGTAAGTACTTCTAGTCGCATTGGATCCATCATCAAAGGGAGCTTACGAGGAAGCGTCAAGCACTTATTGATTTCTGGGCCCGTGTAGTATGATAAAGCACTCTCTCCTCAGAGACACTTCACCTTCTAGTGTCAGAGCAGTTAGCACCTGCTCGAAGCCAGCCAGGCAGTGGCATGCAACTGACCGGGATGTCTGATTTACCCCTGGCTGTGAAATAATTGGTCGGTGGGAAACAGTCTCAGAAATGTGATGTCAGAAGTTGAATTATGCCTTTGAGGATCCTAAGAGGAGCCGTAGCAGGGACATTTATAAGGTTTTCCAAAGGAATCTGCATGAGTCTCCCACAGTCCGCTCTCTCCTCCTGTCTGCGATTGCTCATTGTTCATTTTGGTCTGCAAGGCAATTTTTATCCAGACTTTTGATCTGTCCCTACCCTGCTGTTTCATTTTCTAATACTTAACTCAGCTGCTCACTTTATAATCTGGATATAATTTAGTCAAAAACTTAGTCATAAGCTGAGAAGATAGCTCAGTAAGTAAGTACATGCCATGGAAGTTCTGTAGAACCTGAGATCCATCCCAGAACCAGTGACAAAGCCCAGCATAGTCATGCAAACGTGCAATCCAAATGCTGCAGAGGTGGAGACAGGCAAACTCCTGGCGCTCAATAAACAGGCAAGGAAAAGCTCAATAAACAGACTGACTCAGTGAATTCCAGGTGAGTAGAAAATCCAGTTTCAAGAATGCCTATGGTAGGGAAAGAAGAGGGAGAGATGGCTCATCCACTATGAGTACTTGTGACATTTCGAAGATCATGGCCGTGCTCAAGAACCCATGTGGTAGCTAACAACTTCCTATGATTCCAGTTACAGAGGATCTGATACCCTCACCCAGCCTCTAGAGCGCTGAATGCATTTGGTACACAGACATAAATGCAGAGAAAATATTCATAAAATAAAAATAAACAAATTCTTTTGTAAAAGCCCACTTGCTTCTACAGGATCTAACAAGATAAGTCTCCCTCCCCAACCACAACATCTCCTAAGGCCACCAGATCTAGTCCAGATCCCACATCCAGTTCTCCAGCCTACTCTGGCCCCCTTATGATTATACCACAAATGATCTTCTAGGCTTTGGCAAGGACCCTCAGACCTCCCCCAACTTGCAGGACCCTAATACACCATATCCAACTTTAACACCTAACAAGACGTACTCCAGCATTCCAGGTATGGACCAGAAAGCATATCCTGTATACCAGAACAGACCCCTCAGTCCACGTGACTTCAAGCCATTTCCAACAACTAGACCCAACCTACCCATACATCCTCTCTCCACTCTCAAACAAAAATAAGGATGGAATTCAAAAGCCCAGTAACTCAACTATCAAACTCAAAGTGAAGCCTTACATGCAAAATGAATCAAGAATAAGATAGAATATAAATATTTGAGGAAAAAAATAGAGGACCTAGAATAAGCAAAGCATAGAATTTAAACATACACACATACACAACACACACACACACACACACACACACAGGAAAGAAACATATGGGAAATGTGAGGCACTGGAAAAAAATCTTCAAATTATAGGCATAGATGAGCAAGAAGAATCCCAAATCAATGGCATAGACCGACCATATCTTCAACAAGATTACAGAAGTAAAGACACACCCATAGAGATACAAGAAGCACACAGAACACCTAATGAACAAGACAATAAAAGAAAATTCCCACAGCATATCGTAGTTAAATCCCTAAGTAGACATAACAAAAAAGATATATTAAAAACTGCAAGAGAAATCAAGTGCATTAAAGAAAACTCACTAGTACGACAGCTGATTTCTCAATGAAAACTTGGAACCAAAAGATCCTGAAGCAATGCGTTCCAAGCATAGTTCAAAAGACTCTGATGGCCAATCTCAAATTAAAAACAGGGCAAAACTATCCACCATAATGGAAGGAGAAAGAAAAGCTTTCCACAATAGAAACGGCCTTAGAAATGATATCTCACAAACCAACCCTAAAGAAAATACAGGAAGTAATATTCAGCACTGAAGAGAGGAATGACACAGCAAAGAAAGCATGGAAAGAGATAAAGGCCATAATTATTAAGACACAAAATACCCACATATGTAGCAGATGTACAGCTCAGTGGCCATGTGGGTCCCCCAACAGCTAGAGTGAGGGGCTATCCCTAAAGATGTTGCCTGTCTGTGGAACCTGTTTCCCAAAAAGCTACCAGGCTTGTGTGGCCTCAGTGGGAGAAGATGTGCCTGATCCTGCAAGGGCTTGATGCTCCAGAGCGGAATGCCAAGGGGGGCCACACCCTATCAGAGGAGAAGGCAGGGAGGGACTCTGAAAGGGGAAGCAGCAATTGGGTTGCAAATAAATAAACAATAATAACATTTTAAAAGAAAAAATAAACCTTTGAGTTATACTGATTAAAAAAAGACACAAAATATCACTAAGAATACAAACAACAAAACCAAAACTCAACAATTTATTGACCAAAAGTAGCATACTTTAATAGTTACTTTAAGTGTCAATGGCCTCAACTCTCCAATCAAAAGACATGGATTGACTGAATGGATCAAGAAACAAAATACATCTATATATTGTCTATAGGAAGCACATCTTGGCTTTAAAGGTAGGCACTGCCTTCCAGTGAAAGGATGGACAAAAATCTAATCAAATGGGACCAAGAAGCAAGCAGGCATCACTATCCTAATATCTGGCAGAAATAGACTTCAAACCAAAGCTAATAAGAAGAGATAAAAATTTATTCTAATCAAGAGAATAGTTAACCAAGAAGACATTACTATAATAAGCATATGTGCACAAAACTCTGGCTTGCCCAATTTCATTTTTAAAAATCTACTACTGGATTTAAAGACACAAATTAACATCAATCCATTAATACCCCATTTTCTCCAACAGATCGATCATCTGGACAAAAATATTACAGATAAGCATCAGAAGTTGACATCATACATCAAATGGGCTTAATATCTATCTACAGAAATTCCACCCAAACACCCAAGAATACACTCCCTATTCAGCTGCACACAGGAGCTGTTCTATAGAAGGCCACATTCCAGGACACAAAAACAAATCCTTACAAACTCAGAAAGATTGAGATCCCTTCTTGTATTTTATCTAATCACAATGCAAAAATTTAAAATAAGCAGAAAATAAATCTCTAGTAAATATACCAACTCATTACTGAATAATAGATGGAACAAAGGGGAAATCAAGAAAGAAAAAATGCTGGTATATTGTTCCTTTATTTTTTTGTCTTTTTTTAAATTAGATATTTTCTTTACTTACATTTCAAGTGTTATCCCCTTTCCTGGTTTGGTGAGCAGGGGGTGGGGGGATGTGTTAGGGGGGGCTTTGGAAAATTTAAAATAAAAAAAACTTCCTGGAAATAAATAAAAATGAAAACACAACACAACAAAAATTCTGGGACACACTGAAAGGCTGCTTTCTCATAGTACACTAGACCATCCATCCCAGAAATGTCACTTCTCTCCATGAGCTGGACCCTCCCACATCCAACACAAATCATGAAAATGCACCACAGGGTTGCCAATCTCTGGTTCCACTATGTCTTCAGCCTTCCTATAATCGTCCTGCCTTCCAAGTCTGATATTAACTTTGAATTCTTCCTCTAGCAACACAGTTCCCAAGACACACACACACACACACAATCTCTCATCTCTAGGAAACCTAAGTATAAACTTAGTGTTTAGCTCTTCTCTGCTTTCAGATTCCCACGGACACCCTCATGGCTCACATTGGTTTATGGTGTTGCTTTACACCCTTCTCTCCGATCCACACAACCTTCCGCTTTCAGTCCCCTCCATTTCAATGCCTCAAGTGCTGCCAAGATAATCTAAAAATTGTGTTTACAAAGCCCAGTTCTGATTGCATCACTCTGTGCTACTTACAAGAATATCAGATGGAGATAAACTGTCACAACAGAAGACTGTTTTGAAACTCACCATTTTTGACTTAATACAACCTGAGTACCTTGCGGTGGCATTCAGAAGATTCTATGATCACAGAGCTGCTGGAAGGGAATTTGGGTGTGTCTTGCACTAGAATCCTCAAATTTGATCCCAAAATGTCCTTTCCTGCCTTGCCTTCCTCGCTAGCCTTAGCACATCCTTTGCCAATCATATCTTTGTCACTTCTGGCTCAGTGACTGCTCTCAAAGGCTGTCTTCTGTCTGGGGTTTCTTCCCTTATAGACTGTCAAAATGTGTTCATTTTTCTAAGTTCCAGGTCAAATGTCCCCTCTTTCATGAATGCATCCTTGATGCTTACAAATTAAATCTCATTTCTCCTCAAATTTTAATAACTCTGCTGTAATCCTTTCTTCAGGCATGGAAACATTCTGTCCTGTGTTATAAACAGTTGGCTATCACCTGCTGTTGTTCCTCCTTCAGATTCCTGAAGGAGAGAAATTTTGGCTAAGATATTTGTGTTCCTCTTGTGTTGTTTTGTTCTAGATTTTAAGGGGGAAAAGACTACTTCTAAACTATTATTTTTCTCAATGGTTTTAAAAGACAACATTGACAGACATGAAATTATAAAATTTCAACTGAGACTTCACTATTTACCTACCAAGCCTGAGCATTTAGAATAGGTTTGACCTTAGCTCTCTATCAAGTAGGAAACCAGGTCAGATTATAGCTAATTTTATTCAATAAATACTTGTAAAGTATTGAGCACATGCCAGGGACATTCTGCCAGGTTCTTTGGAAGTAGATAAAAATCTACTCATTAAGACAGACATAGTCTAATGAGATGAAACTAAGTTTTATATAGCTGAAACTGAAGTGCCATATGAGGAAAAACCTGCTGAGGAGATTTAAATAAGCATAAAACTAGGGGAAATCTCTAAGGAAAGAGGAAGCAAATTGGCCTGAAAGCCATTCAGACTGGTTTGGACCCTCCCTGACTTTGTACACATGATGCAAGCTTGAGAAAAACCCCCAAGCTCTAGGTCTCGGAGTCTTCATCTATAAAAGAGTACCAACTATACATACATTTAGCTAGTTTTTCTAAAACATGGGGCTGGAGAGATGACTCAACAGTTAAGAACACTGATCTTCCAGAGGTCCTGAGTTCAATTCCCTACAACCACATGGTGGCTCACAACCATCTGTAATGGGATCTGATGCCCTCTTCTGGTTTGTCTGGAGAGAGTGATAGTGTACTCACATAGAATAAATAGATAAACCTTAAAATAAAATTAAGATCTAAAACATAATAAGTGCTCAAACAATAGTATCGTGTCTTCCCTCCTCTGTCTTTTCCTGGTCTGCAAAGGAAGTTAGCCACGCTCCAGATTCACATTTAGTTCTAACTGAAATGATTTGAATCTTTTTACCACACTTTAAAATGAATATCCTACAAGAAGATAAAATGAAATAGGCATTCATTAAAACCCACCAACCTTGGGGTCCTCACACAACCACAAATGTGTCCCTAAAAAGACTGAATATTTTCCTGAAGATGATCCTTTGGGTTTGGGGCAGTACAATCAAGTGCATTTATTCGAACATGTCAGAGTTGCTTCGCTCCTTCTCGTGATAAATAGCTAATACCACACCTCACAGTTATAAATATGCTTCAGCCTCTAATGGTCTCAATAAATTTACCATCTTTCTCAACTGGATGTTTTACTGTCAGAACAGTTTCTTATGCCTGTTATGCCAACATTGAACAGTAAGGACTTTAGACAAGTCCAGTAAAAGCACTAAATGGATGTTTTATAAGGCTTTGACATGACATCATCAGGAAGGTCCATTTTTTAATAAGAACTATATCTTCCTGCTTCCAGGTTCCAAGCTCCTCTGGACTCATTTTGTGGCACAAATATCCCCAAGCCAAGGAGCCAGATTCCCTCAGGCAGCAAACATACACTCACACTGACCAAATTTAACTATAAACTTATCTGCCTCTACCAGTCCGCCACTTCAGTGAGCACCACAATCATGAGATTATGTAATCCTTCACCAAACTCTGGGTGGCAATCAGAGACACGTTAGAACCCACTGCTCTCCGAAATCACACAGAAAACCTAGCTTTCGTATCTTATATCTTCAGTTCCTCTCAACTACCTAATTATCCTTTGTCAGAGGTACCAACTCAATCTGGTTCGACAAAGCCCAAAGAGATGAAATATATTTTAAGTACTCGCATGGGAATACTTGAGCAATGGGAGTAGGAAAGTTATATTGCAGGCATGTGTGTGTGTTTAAAGGAAAATGAGACTTCATAATATGGAGAAGAATAGCTTCAGTGAAGCAAAGAAGAAGCTCTGGAAAAGAGCATGCGCGCCCCGCCCAGGCTGCTCAGACCCAGAAGCCCGTTCCCTCTGCAGAGCTCATTCCCATCCCTTATTGCCTGGGCAGCTCTGTCCTGCGCACTGCTCTGAACACAACATAACAACGTGGTCCCTGCCCTGAAGGCTAACAACTCAGGCTAGGAAGACTGCTTGTTCTGACACTCTCCTAAATAAGCTTCAAATGTACTAGAGAGAAGCCCAGATCAAATCTAAAGGAACAGCATCTGAAATACAGCAAACCCATAATGACTAACTGACCTAACTTATGACCTATAAAAAATCATTTTTCTTCCAAAGACAACTAATATACTCATAGCCAACTCTGTGCCAAACATACAGCTTGATGAATCAGCTCCTTTGAGACTCATCCAGGGTCCAAACTGAATGAGGTTTTCAATAGCTTCGCAAAAGAGTTCCAGTCTCTGAGAGATTTTGCATATGTTAGGTCAAGTTTGCAGCAGTATCTTAAAGATACTTCATTAACTCAACAAATAACTACTGAATTCCTGCTACACACACAGTGTCGTGCAGGTAGAAGGGGGAATAAATAAAAGAGTTTGGAGGCATTTGCTATTGAATGCAAAATTTACCAAGTTAGAACCTAATATTTATCGCTTGCTTCTGATTGCATGTGTTTACCCTAATTACATAATAAGATGCAATCATTTTAAAAACAAAGGAAGACGTTGTTATGTATGCCTTCTTGAGGCACAAGATGGAAAGATGAAATCAGAGTGTGAGCCAAATGCCAGAAGCCGAAAATTCAATCTAAGCTACTAATACTGAAAAAGGCCAAACATAAAAGCTGATGTCTGAGGGTAAAAAGAAGTGGTAGCCACTAACTACCAGGAAAGAAATGGAACTCTGTGAAGCACTTGTAGGCCTCCTGTGTGAAGGAAGCCTGACTGGATAATAAACACCGGAGTCTGTGTGTGTGTGTGTGTGTGTGTGTGTGTGTGTGTGTGTGTGTGTGTGTTGTATATTGATCTTAGCAATACTACAGAGCAATAGTGTTAAAAACTGCATGGTATTGGTACAGTGACAGGTAGGAGGATCAATGGAACAGGATTGAAGATCCAGAAATGAACCCACACACCTATGGCCACTTGATCCTCGACAAAGGGGCTGAAAACATCCAATGGAAAAAAGATAGCCTTTTCAACAAATGGTGCTGGTTCAACTGGAGGTCAGCATGCAGAAGAATGCAAATTGATCCATCCTTGTCTCCTTGTACTAAGCTCAAATCCAAATGGATCAAGGACCTCCACATAAAGCCAGACACTCTGAAGCTAATAGAAAAGAAACTGGGGAAGACCCTTGAGGACATCAGTACAGGGGGAAAGTTCCTGAACAGAACACCAAGAGCTTATGCTCTAAGACCAAGAATTGACAAATGGGACCTCATAAAATTACAAAGTTTCTGTAAAGCAAAGGACACCATCAAAAGGGCAAATTGGCAACCAACAAATTGGGAAAAGATCTTCACCAACCCTACATCAGATAGAGGGCTAATATCCAATATATACAAAGAACTCAAGAAGTTAGACTCCAGAAAACCAAATAACCCTATTAAAAAATGGAGTACAGAGTTAAACAAAGAATTCTCACCTGAAGAACTTCGGATGGCGGAGAAACATCTTAAAAAATGCTCAACTTCATTAGTCATCAGGGAAATGCAAATCAAAACAACCCTGAGATTCCACCTTACACCAGTCAGAATGGCTAAGATTAAAAACTCAGGAGACAGCAGGTGTTGGCGAGGATGTGGAGAAAGAGGAGCACTCCTCCACTGCTGGTGAGGTTGCAAATTGGTACAACCACTCTGGAAATCAATATGGCAGTTCCTCAGAAAACTGGGCATGTCACTTCTGAAAGATCCTACTATACCACTCCTGGGCATATACCCAGAGGATTCCCCAACATGTAATAAGGATATATGCTCCACTATGTTCATAGCAGCCCTATTTATAATAGCCAGAAGCTGGAAAGAACCCAGGTATCCCTCAACAGAAGAATGGATGCAAAAAAAAAAAAAATGTGGTATATATATATACCCAATGGAGTACTATTCAGCCATTAGAAACAATGAATTTATGAAATTCTTAGGCAAATGGATGGAGTTGGAGAACATCATACTAAGTGAGGTAACCCAGTCTCAAAAGATCAATCACGGTATGCACTCACTAATAAGTGGATATTAGCCTGGAAAACTGGAATACCCAAAACATAATCCACACATCAAATGAGATACAAGAAGAATGGAGGAGTGGCCCCTGGTTCTGGAAAGACTCAGGGTAGCAGTATAAGGCAAAACCAGAACAGGGAAGTGGGAAGGGGTGGGTGGGAGAACAGGGGGAAGGAAGGGGGCTTTTGTGACTTTCAGGGAGTGGGGGACCATAAAAGGGGAAATCATTTGAAATGTAAATTAAAAATATATTGAATAAAATTTTTAAAAAGGGTGAGATTTATTTGAAATTTATTTTTTACTTGAACCTTGTAAACAAAGCAAAATGTGTATTTTGATGCATTGATTCATTTCATAAAATGTTTAAGTAGTGTATGTGATGTTTAAATCAGGGCGCACGTGTCTATCTCAAGTACTTACCACTTTGTCGTGCTTAAAGCAACCAAATTTCTTTCGGCTAGCATTTTGGAATATGTAAGACATTATCCACACTCCATCACACTGTCATACATCAAAACTTCATTCTCATTTAAATAGAACTTGTGTGCATTTATCAGCCTTGTGCTGCCATTTCCTGGATTTAAATAATAGGCCCAATAGTTTATTAATTAGTGTCAAAGCAGACTCTAATCCTTTGACATACATCTAAATATTTGGCCTCTCCATTACATATGCCAAAATCACCAACATTTTCATTCCTTTTAATTGTTTTATAATTTCATACAGGTGTGGAATGTATGGAGAGGCTCTTCACTCCCATTACCGTCTCCTACCCAGCTCCCACTCCTGCAGCCAACCCCCATCCCTGTCCTTTTCCGGATTGGTTCCCCTCCAACTTCCATGTCTTATCTTTTGTGTGCAGATCTTGTGCAGGTATCCTTAGCCACTGTGTATTCCTGATTACACGGGCCACGTCCTATCCAGAGGACAGCTTTCTATAGAACTCCCCCTCTCCTCTAGCTCATGCAATGTTCCCCCTCCATTTTTCCAAGATGTTCTGAGTCCTGGAGAATGTAACACAGGTGTCCTGTATACAATTAAGCCTTCAACAGGTATTCAATCTTAGCATAGTGTTTTGAGCAGCTATGAGTTTCTGTGCTAGCCAGTCTGCAAACAGAAGCTTCTCTGGCCAAGTGTTAGTTCAAGTATATAAATATAAATATGCTTGCTTGGTTACAGATCTATTGATCTTAATATCAGCAGTAAGTTCCACAGTAAGATGTGCAACATCCTCTGGCCGTAGGGTTTTGCCAAGGTTGACAGAACTACATATGTACTTCTTCCCATGAAACAGACTTCAACCAATCAAAAGTCAGTTACTTACCCCCCAAAGCAATCATGCCACTATTTATCATACTAGTGGGAAAATCTTGCCTGGAAGGTCAATATTGCAGTATTCAGGATCCACAGCAGGGTGGAGCACTGGCACTTTTTCTCTCCCAGCTGCAAGCATAGTGACTTCTTGGCTCTGGGGATGCTATCCAGCTGGTGGAGTGGGTGGAAGCGTCCAGCTTAGTTCTAGCTTGATTAATCTCTCTACAGAATCCCAAGTGTGTGGTGTCCTTAGCAATAGGGTCTTACCATGTGGTCCCAATGAGTGATCAGAAGGAAAGGCAATAGCCTTTGTCACCTTCTAAGGAAACAGGCCACACCTGGCACTGGGAATTTTGTTTAGTCCTGGTTTCTGAGAACTGCAGTATCCATTCATATAGGTTACCTCCATTTGAATTTTAATTAATTACATCTTTTAGTTACCTTATAATTTAATGAGTTTCTAGATGCTATTTCCGTAGGCTCTGTTTGTTGACAGGATGTTGATACTTGACCCCTCCCTACCCCTACTTCTGCCCATTCCTCTCAGCCATGCTTAAGCGTTTCCAGTTCTACTATCCCCACACCCTACTCTCCTATCATAAGAAAAATGCTACATTTTTATCCCCCATCATATGTCTTCTGTTTTTACAGTGTGAACCCCCTAGCTGTAAATGCAGACATGGCCAAAACCAAGGATCCTCAATTGCCAATGTGCTGACAGTAATCTGCTGCATCATCACCTTCAGGGGACCACAGATTTCTTTAAGCTCAGAGAGTAGGCACAGTGAGCCGGGCGGCTGAGCTGACTCAGCGATACCCTTCAATAACCATCCTAGTCTCTCTTTTGCTTGAGGAAGGAGACATGGTGTGACTCTTGCTGTGTCTCACAAGATTTCCTTGAGCACTCAGGCAAAATGAGATCAACCAGTCAACCACAGTAAAGACTGAAAGGCCAGCCTGAATGGCCAGCCTGAATGTCTACAACTCATTGACATTCAGAATGACTAATCTTGGTCATCAACTTGACTACATCTGTAATCAATTAAAACTCAAGCAACTGAGCATACCTGAGGAGGATTTTTCCCAGACTGGATCATTTTGTTTTGTTTTGTTTTGTCTTGTTTTTTTTTTCTTTTTTTTTTATTGATATATTTTTTATTTACATTTCAAATGATTTCCCCTTTTCTGGGTCCCCACTCCCTGCAAGTCCCATAAGTCCTCTTCCCTTCCCCTGTTCCTCCATCTACCCCTTCCAGCTTCCCTGTTCTGGAATTCCCCTATACTCTTGCACTGAGTCTTCAGGCTGGATCATTTAAACTGGGAAGACTCGCCCTAAATCTGGATTACTTGAAATTGGAAGACCAAAACCCTTCGTCTGTAAATTCTAGTGGCACCCCATAAGAGAACATGGAAGAAGGAAACAGTTGATTTTCGTCTGCTTGTCTTCACTCTTACTGCCAAGTTCATCTATCCTGCCACTTAGGCATTCCTTCATTGGTATTAAAGCCTACTTCTTTGGGAAGCCAACACAGACCAACAACCTCTTGAGACATCCAGCTTCCTTGACTGGATGACTGAATAACTACCAGATTCTTGGTCTTTTTATCAGGAGATAGCCCTTGCTGCACTAGCCAGACCACAGCTTTAAAGAAACTCTAGTAAGTCCCTTTTTAGCACATACAAATGTATTCTATCAGTTCTGTTACTCTAGAGAACCCTGATCAATGCACCATGACTCCAGCCCCGCAGGCCCAGTGCCTGCACAGCTGTCTCCATTGCAGAGAGCTCTTCTGTAATGAGACATCCTTTTTGATCTTTCCTTTAAGCACCTGGAAAACCACCTTCTCTGATTATTCTGAGTTGTTTGACCAGAGGGACTCCTGCTGCTTTTTTTAAAAATACAAAGATAATGGCAGATTAAAGAGGAAAACCTGTGTTGTCTAGCCCTCACATTCCAGAATCCTCTCCTGGTAACATCCCCTGGTGATACAATCTCCAGGAAACCCAGTCTTTCCCCCATCATTATTTGTGCCAGCCTCCTTGCTGCCTGATCATCTGCAGTTGGCTGTCTCTCTTCCAATTTTTTCAAAGTAGGTTTTCAGACTTGCTGTTCTTCCAACACTTACACAGCTATCAGTTAGTGACACCAGTGGCTCATCCCCACCCATGGAGGGACACTTTGTAACAATAGACAGCTCTTTTTGTTTGTTTGTTTTTGTTTTTGTTTTTGTTTTTCGAGGCAGGGTTTCTCTGTATAGCCCTGGCTGTCCTGGAATTCACTCTGTAGATCAGGCTGGCCTCGAACTCAGAAATCCACCTGCCTCTGCCTCCCAAGTGCTGGAATTAAAGATGTGTGCCACCACCGCCTGGCACAATAAGCAACTCCTAATTTAATGATGTCCAGCCATCCCAGAGGTGGAAAGAATATTTCACTGTTCTTCAAAGGTGCACTCAAATGCACAAAGCTGCTCTAACAAGGAATCTTTAGGGAGAATTATTTTCCAAATCGGAGAGCCTGAGATGATGATGTGGATCCTGCTGTCCTCGAGCAATCCAAAGTGATATAGTCAATTCCCCCCAGGAGACAGCAGTGTAATCCACAGGTATATTTTCTGTACCCAGAAAATCTGGAGTTAATCCTACCTTGTCCCCCTCCAAGCTTTGAAACACCTGAACACACCTACAAGATTTCCTGTGCCTTTGGGTTTTTTTAATCTTAAAAACAGAGGTGACAATAATAGCCCGTAGACTGTTGTAAGAAGTGTAAATGTTGCCAAATGCAAATTAAGTCAGCAGTTAGCATTTTGCAAATGTTCAAGTTTTGTGAAGACATGAAAATTATGGTAGGAAGTGACTTGAAGAATATTTCTACATTGTAGATGTCCCCCACCTCACACACACACAGTATTTAGCCTCCTTTTCAGGATGTCTATGAAATTATTAAGTACATGAACTGTTAGTTTTCAGTAAGCTATTTGTATTGGTATGTTTTATAGACAGTACACACATCTATAGACATGTACTATCTTTTACTTCTGCTGAGAAAATGGGCACCTACAGAATACTTGCTAACATACAGCAATAACTGTACATTGATGTTAGTTGTAGTCAATATGACTTAGTCAACAATGACTGAGAGATGAACTCAGTCTAGATGTACATCATCAGCTAAATGGAAGAACAACATGAGATGTATCTGCACAATGGAGTGTTATTCAGCCAAGAAGATCGAACTTGTTCATTTGCAGAAAAATAGGTGGAACTGGACGTCTTTGTGTTGAGTGAAGTAAGCCACTCAGAAAGACATATATCATGTTTTCTCTCTGTGCTGAATCTAGATTTTTAAATTATACATATGCATATATATGAATATATTTATACATGATATGAGCATAGAAAGAAGACAATTTGTAGGATAAAGGGACTCAGTCTGCTTTTCATTGCTTTGATAAAACACTAACCAAAAGCACTTGGCTTACGTATCCCAAGTCCCACAGTGCACTGAGGGACTCTAGGGACACAACTGAAGAAGAAACCGCTGAGGAGCACTGCCTGCTGAGGAGCACTGCCTGCTGAGGAACACTGTTTCTTGCTCCCCATGGCCCGCTCAGCCTGCTTTCACATACAACACAAAACTACTCGCCCAGGGATGGAATCAGTCACAGTAGACTGGGCTTTCTCACATCAATCACTAACAACAACAACAACAACAAAAAGAAGATCTTGCCTACAGTTAATCTGAAGGAGGTATTTCTTAATTGTGCCAGGGGTTCCGGCCTGCCCATGGGATGGGACTAGAAATGGGCCAGTCACCGGTCAGCCATTTCTTCACTCTCTGCTCCATCAACACAAAGGGTTGTTTATGCCAGCAACTGCAAATACATTCTTTAGAGAGCATTTGAACATGGTGTTGGTGTTCCAGCTGACACACTCAGGACTCACATGAATGTGCTGAGGGTATTTCCTTCCTCTTGCTGTCCCATGTGCTAATTAATAAAGAGTCAAAATAACTACTGAATTCTTGCTACATGCACAGGATAGTACAAGTAAATGGGGGGATAAATAAATGAGTTTGGAGGCATTTACTATTGAAAACAAAATTTACAAAGTTAGAACCTAACATTTATCACTTGCTTCTGATTGCAAATGACAAATTCTAAAACAGAAACTATTTTAACATTTACTTTAGCAGTTACAATATATACACATTGTCAAATTTATAATTAATGTCATTAGAATCTTGAATTGTAAATGAATTGTACCAAATTTTATCAACTTTGCTAATTGGACTTTGTCAGATAGTAATTTTTAAATTTTTCTGTGATTCTACAAATCTTAACTTCCCAACAAATGCTTAAGACGTAGCTGCATTTTAGTTCTAAGAAATAATCAACGGCATATTTTTATAAAAGTAGGGGCTATGTAGACTGATAAGGTCCTTTTAGGTGAAATAAGCAAATTCTCTCTGGTGATTCTCGAGTCATGTTTTATCAATAAAAAGCACATTATTCAAATTTCTTATTTTGCAAGTTGAAAAAAAGAAAACAAGTTCAACATGTCCCAATACAAGAGCAAAATTGTACACTGAATAAGGTGAGTAATATTCAATTTAGTAAAAGGAAGTTTTAATGTGCTCTGATTGCTCTTGCTGTTTCTACCACTTAAAATGAAGGTTCTGTTTCTCATGACAAATGACACTTCACTGGGACCAAAAAAATCACCCAAATTCTTCCTCATACAGAAATGCATGTGTGTCGTATGCTTCAAATATATACTATGTAGCTTAAAGTTAGTGATAAAAATGGTAATTATAGAATCAATAAGATCTGGCAAGTGATTCAAGAAGAAATGAGAAACTGAGGGTTGGGCATCCTAGAAAATAGCTTGAAAAAGAAGTATTGTAATAAAAAAATTAGAGCCTATGCAGGAGAGAAATGTGATGGGAAAACAGAACTCTGAAAGCTGTTGACGAACACATTGCCCAGGTATTTTCTACATGAACTTGATGAACATGCTCACACATTCACATGGTTAAAAAAAAAAAAATCTCCAGAATCATCACCACAAACAAGATTCACTACTGCACATATCAAAATTTACAAAAAAGAACACAAAGGATTGGTCACGTAAGAAATTAAGACAAGCTTATCTTCCAAGTTATCAATACTTCTTAAAGAATCCATTCAAAATCGGGTGATCGTCATTATAAAATTACAGAACATAAAATTAATAAGAAAACCAATATAGCACCTTCTTCATAAGTATATATGTAAGGTTTACATCCACATCCTTAGTAAATATAAGATTCAAAACCAAATCTTAGAATATATGAACTTGTTTAACCTGGTAGAGTTCCCAAATAAGATTTAAAAAATGGCATTAACTAGGAAGGTGCCACTCCCTGAGAAATGAGGTTAAGGAGAATGAAAAGGCAACAGCTCCACCTGCTGTCTGATTCTGTAGTTTCTCTACACCTTTTAATTTTTTTTTTTTAAATCTAATTATCAATGAATTATCCATGGTATGAGAACTGCTTTGCTGGCCAGACACTGTACTCTGATGCTTTGCTCTAAGAGAATAATCTGTATCAAACTATTTTTAATATATGACAAGTGTCACAGACTTTATACACAGCTTTAAATGATCTCATCAGAGTTCACCAAAATTGAGACTATAAAAAATTATTTTCTCAGTTTTTCCTACATATTAAAAATGACCACTAACAAGACTATAGGAGGACCCAAAATGTACATAAAAGCTAAATGTATGTATGTCCAACAACATTTTTAAATCATAATCATAATAAACCAAAAATGACACTGTAATTGTAAGAACAAATACTACAGTCGGTATATGTAAATTTTCATTGTTGTTAACTTTTTAAAAAAATATTTATTTATTTATTTTTTGTATATGAGTACACTGTAGCTGTACTGAGCCATCTTGTGGTTGCTGGAAATGAAGGTTGCTCACTCCAGTCAGCCCACTTGCTCTGGCCTACAGATTTATTTATTATTATATCTAAGTACACTGTAGCTGTCTTCAGACACACCAGAGGGGGGGGTCAGATCTCATTACAGATGGTTGTGAGCCACCATGTGGTTGCTGGGATTTGAACTCAGGACCTTTGGAAGAGCAGTCAGTGCTCTTAACCACTGAGCCATCTCTCCAGCCCTGTTGTTAAATTTTTGTTGTGACTCAAAGTTTTCTATCTAGTTAAACAAAAAATATAATTTTCATGAAAAAATAATACTTATGAGTTATCATCACATTCACAGTTTTGCTGCTTCAGTTCTTTTATTCATGCCAGTAACATTTCTTTGTTAGCTTGTTTGTCTGTTTGCTTTACTAAACATAGAATCTGGTGCTCTTTGTATGTGCATCGAGAGCTCTACCAATGAGCTACAACTCCAGGCCTGAGCAGAAATCTCTCTCTCTTTCTCTCTCTCTCTCTCTCTCACACACACACACACACACACACACACACACACACACACACTGATTTGACTTTTAGCTTATGGAAATGTACAAAGTACAATGAGGCCACCATATCATAATACCATTTAGACTTTTCCATGGAAAAAGGACAGAAAACTACAACTACAAAGCATCTTAGTTTGCTTCCAGTACCACCTTACAAACATTACAAACCAGTACCACCTTACAAACATTACAAACCAGTACCACCTTACAAACAAGGAGGACGGACAGCAGCCACCATGTCACTTCCCAGTCCACTCCAGCACTGCAGCTCACGATGTCTGAGACCCTGGAAACCAGAGTTGTAACCTTAACTAGTGAAGTAGACTCGTAAATCCCTTGTTTCACAATTCTCATTTTCATCCTAGAAGAAGATGGCATTGCACCATCGATGCTCACTAGCGCCTTTCAAGGATGTGAGCTGATCGGGTAAATTTCCTTTGTTAGCTGCAAAAGAAAGGAGAAAGATCTTAACACGTGGATACTACCCAGAGAAGTCAGACAAAGTCACGAGGAGAGCTGTACAAGGGGGTAGAAAGACACTGGGTACTCAGTCAAAGTCCAGAAAGAAGAAAGACAACACAGAAAAGGCATGGAAATCATCACAGACAGAAACTTCCTTGCAATCTTGTTCAGTTTCTAAAATGCCTGGCCCATTAAGAACATAAGAAACATATAGCCCGATGGAATGTGTAGAGCCAAGATGTCTAGCTCTAAACCAACATAGAAAGTTCAGTGGGGAAAATGACAGGAAGGACTGAGTTTCCCAGGTACATTTGTGGCTTTGGGGGAGAAAAACGTGCTTTTCTTCTGCTGTAGGAGAAGGAAGGCCTGTGCTCAGTCTCGAAGGCGTGACAAATGACCTCCTTCCGATGTGGATAGCACTGGCCACAAAACTAAGCCTAGGAAAGCTGATCTCAAAGCTCCATGGGAGAGAAAACAATGCATATATATAAAGGTTACTGGTTTGATAAAAGGAAATCTATTTTTTCAATGACAGTATAAAAAATCCTCTATTGGCAAGAAGCAATTTTCATTCCAGGGGAAAGTGAAATTCAAGAGCTCATGTGGGAGAAAGAGATCATTTGCTCTGTTTATTCCTGCCTGAGCAGACACATTCTAAATTGATCATCAGTGAAGAATGGGATAACATTCGGGAGCAAATGTGCCTATGCTCTTGAACCTGCCATTTGAAGAAATTTATAAAGAAACTTTATTTAAAAACAAACTTCTCTAGCTTCCCAGTGAGGGTAAAATGGTACAGCAATCTTAGGTCATGATGGAAGTAACGAAGCAATGAGGGTATGTTTCCAATGAAATGATTATTTGATCGCTTAACCTCTAAAGGCAGTGTTGTCAAGCAGGTGGAAACTGGCCCTGGAGGGAGCACTGGGTACACACGGATGAGTAAGCTGTAAGTTCTGAGCCAGAGTCTTCAGCCTAATGCGTAAGTAGGGCACGAACATGCGCAAAAGAAAAAAATCGTGTTTCCTATAATTGTATGAATCTCTAAAAAGTGGTTTAAGATTTAATGTTTTTTTTTCTTTTTGTTTCACTGCATCTCTACTCAAAGTTATTTTTCTAAGTCAGTACAATTCTCAACTATATTCTAAACACCAGTCCTTATATCTACAAATAACCGTAGCTCTCATTCCTCATCAGGTACGCATCCTCAAGTGATTCATCTATGATACAATTCCTATAGATCGCACCGCAGAAAGAATGTAATGGCCAGAGGATAAGGATGTCTGCTACCAGGGAACTATGCCCAGGACATCTCAACATCACGGCTACCTACACAAGCTCTGAACAATAACTGCACCAGTTGGCATGATGATATATATACACGGGAAAATCTCACAAGGTCCACCCCAGATGAAGAGCAGCAAGCAAATGAATTGCTGCTCACTCACACTGGAAAGCAGGCCCCGTGCCCCCGCCCCCCACCCCCCACCCCCCACCCCCCACCCCCACCTCCGAGGTAGCACTATACCTGAGGGCTTAAGAGCAGGAGAGATAGCCCCACCCCTTGCCTGGGCAAAGCTGAAGAGCTAGTCCTGGTGACTCAAGTGCAGGAGAGCCGGAGGGCTGACCACCTCAACTTCCATCCAGACCCAGAAGACTTTGAGTTGAGTGAACTGCTGGGGCCCCTGAGGGGGCTGGTCCTATGAGATCCAAGGCTAGATAGAGGATCTTTATGACAAAGGGTAGCAACAGGATATCTGAGATGCGTCCAGTGAGGATCTAGTATAGATGGTGTGGCAGAGGCCAGAGGCTTCAAACCAGACCAATGACTCATTGCAATGAGCATTTATAATATAAGTAAGGATGTTTGGACAGGGGGTATTTACCATGTGACACACCATGACACACTGCAGCTTCCACAGTGAGATCGTTTGTGCTTCTTTCTTTTTTCTTTTGAGCAGGGAAGTTACAGGAGCAGAGGGCAGGTACAGGGGGATGGGGAGATGCATGAGATAGGGGTTCTAGATGTGAAGTTCACAAGGAAAGAATGGAAAGTTGGACAAAAAGGAGAAAATTAACTCCTGCTAAGACATAGCAGGAATTAAGACAGGTGCCCTAGATGGTTATCTACTCCTTTGGAAGTCAGTTATAAAATTGTAGACATCCAAGCCACACTAAATGGACTCTGTGGGTTGTATTTCTATATATGTATTTAAAGAAGTTGTTGTAAATTCAAGAGAGGGTTTCAAGGACATAGGAGTTGGAGGAAGAGGTGGGAATGATGTAAATATAGTACTCATGTATCAAATTATCAATAAATATTTTAAAGAGCTAAGGTCTTTTTCGACTGCTCCCACTGTTTCATTGAATGTCCACACAAGATTGTTGCATGGGGACTCGATGTCCAGGGTGGTCACCGAAACATCGTGGCACGGTATAGGAGTCCCCTTTATTGTGGCTGAATACAGCACCAGAAGGTTGAGAGCAAGCAGCAGTCAGAGCCTGCAAGGGCCAGTGTGACATGGTTCATGTAAGAGAAACACCAACTTCCTATTATTTTGTTTTGAAAATGTGAAACCGTGATCTTATTTATTCGTAAGAAAAATGAAGGAATACAAAAGGTATTTTTCAAAGTGAATTATGATAAATGCTTTTAGAAAAAAAACAGTAAAATAAGTGAACGCATGAGGAAAGGTGGGTACACTGTTAAATAATAAGAGTTTGCTTAAGTACTTTCTTCACATACTTAATGCTTCTTTGTATCTGCAAATTACCGCCGTAAGAGTAATCGTGAAGCACTCCACTCAAAGTGCCAGTTGTCTTCATTAAGTATTCCTTCTGGGCATACAGCTGTAAACTTTCCATTCGTTTCAGCAGTTGCTCATAAGTGAGACAGGCTTAGTCCTTCCCTCTAAGAGCATGTGTGCCAAGACTTAATGGGTCTGGACAGACATCTGGTAAGGGCTCTGAAAGCCACCTGGGCTGGGAAAAAGCTTCTTGGAAAACCTTGTGAGTTCCTTTCTCTTGGTCACATCTGTGATAGACAGGTACCTTCTGAAATGATTATGTCAGTGGTCTTTGCCAGGCAAGTCTACTCCCACAGTCCTGACGAAACTATGGAACAAGGGCACGATGCTAACATCTAATGCCACACCTAATTCTGGAAAGTCGACCAGCTAGTGCAGTGTTCTGCGTCATGATCACCAGCTACACATACACATCCCCAGGCGTGTTAACCATTTCTTTTACTTAACACACTGGATGGATATGAACACCTCTAAGTCCATATGTAGGCAAAGAGGCTACTTATGATTTATAAGCCATAAAGACTCTAGTTGAGCATGTTTGAACAGAAAATAGTTTACAGAAGGACATTAGCTGGGCTGTATAATTCCTGAAGGCCAAAGAATAAGCTTGAGGATAAATGGGTGGATCAATGAGCCAAAGCCATACAGTAAGGAGTAGAACATAGCTCCCATGGGGGCTGCTCGAGGAAACGCCACTGACAGTCCTACTTGACAGTTAATACCTTTGATTGGGTCTTTTGCTTATTTACCAAATCCAGTGAAATGTCAATCACTGGCTCCAACACTGTTTTATTTACTTTTAAGATATATTAGGCTCTCATATCAGTATACCTCTGCCTGATTGGTTTCACAATTCTATAAAAATTGAGTGAAAAGAACAAAGATCTCTCAGCCTCCTCTTCCACTTTCACTTTCAGAGTCCCCTGTTTCATGTAGTTGATACATAATAGTTGTACAAATTTATGGGGCATGGGTACAAGTAAATCTTAATCTCAGAATTCCCTCAGAGTCATCCTACAAGACATCACCTTCCCAACACACTTATAGAAGACCTAGTTCCCCTGCATGAAATCACCACCTCAGGGGACACGATTCTGTACCCAATCACGTACATCTCTGCAGTTGCAATGATGCCTGGGAATATAATTCATTACTTCCTGGATAAAGTCTTATTCAGAAGAGGTTAAAATGAATGGGCGAGTGAGTCAAGCTGTACCATTTATCACAACCTACTGCTATATGTTAGGGAGTCTCTACCTCGGTGTGAGCTACATGGCAGATAGAGCCCCTTGCCCCCAGAGGGAAGGAAAATGCCAGACAGTTACTTCCTTGATGGTTCTCCCACTGGATCATGGGCTGTGATGTTGTCTCCATCAATAATTTGCATCCATTTTTAGATCTTGACTTTTAAGCCAGTGATGTAATGAAGAGGGGAACAAGAGTGACTTGTTCTAACAGCAGGAGTTGGAACCCAATAATATTTCTGGATCAGTAACCACAGCAGTGCTAACAAACCTGTTCCAGGATCTACCACAACTCCAGTCAACTGTGTAAAGTACAGCATCAAGCTCAGTGGAATCATCAGTGGTACCCTACAGGACATGATTTAGGCCATTGTATCTAACTCATAGTCTTGGTAAGTCTGTGTGAATAAGTATCCTTAAATGAATTCATGCTGCGTTGTTTTAACTAAGAACACTAACTTATAAATAAACTGTTACCAGGTGCAGCCTTAAACAGAAGCCCTCTTAAAAGATACCTTTGGATTGAAAAATAAAAAACGATGAAAATCAAGGCAGGATCCAGAGATTGGCACCTGCAGGGCTATTGCATGAATTTTCATCTTAACAGAGTCCTCAGTTTAACAAGGATATGGATGGATGTCAACGGCGTGAGAACGAGACACCCGTGAGCACGAAGTGCTCTCTAACGGGGCTCCACTGCTGAAAGGAAGAGTGTGACAAGCGGAAATCACAAACTCCTGGCTAGAGGCATGAAGTGAAATCCTGTGTTTCTCTGACTGCTAAAAGAATCTCTTATCACTTCCAGCCGCGGGGCTAAAATAACTGAAAATCAAACTCAAACTTTGATCCTGCAGGTTTCTAAATTATAACGTTAGTTGAATTCACAGCCCACTGAGATCACCTGTGTGAAAGCAAAAGCATTGATCAGAGTAGAACAAAACCAAGATACAGAATGGGGCAAATAGATGGGATTGGATTGGAATGCCTTAAGTGTGCTAAACCTACCAAGTCCCTGACAGTTCCTTGCTGGCCAACCAGTCAGTCTTCCTCTTTTGTCTGATGAGGTGCAGACGGAATAAATGATCTATGGTAATGGAACTGGCTGTCATAAAAATCAAGATTGTAGAGCGCAGGAAGAGCATAGCTGGTAGCAGCTTTGAGGGTCATTGCTTAAATTAGCACTATCAACATGTGAGCCATAGTGCTTAGTAGCAGTGACAGCAGGGTCCTCACTGACCCAGGTCTGTCCTATGATGTACACTGTCATTTCTACCTGCACACAACCCTGAGACTGGTTCTCTAGCCCAGTGCCATTTGAATAAATTATTCTCTTCTCAGATCAGCCAAATTGGGCTATCATTACTACAGCTATGAACTATCTATAAATTATATGATTAAAAATGTTTGTAATGGCTTTGTAGCTTACCATAGACCCTACTGCTACTACCCAAATGTGGCCAAGGTGTAAAACATTTCAACTCTGTTTGGTCACTTTGGTAAATAATTTCATAACCAGTCTAAATGCCCCTCCAGTGAGACTCATGCTCAGAATTGCAGGTTCCCTGCCTGTAAAATTTAATAAGAGATTCAGGTCTGTTTGTGACTTACAGAGAAAACACATTTACTTCAACCTTTATCCATCTTTGTCTCTTTTGCATGCAATATTATTATTCACAGTCTTCCAGTGAATTATCCAAGAACAGGAGAACACAAACCAGCCCCACCTAGCTGCCATCATCTAATGTATCAAAACATAGCCCACAAATTCCAATAGGACCAATTGCCTGGTCACTCTAAAGCCATGACAAAATAAACACATGATAAACAATCACAGTCACTTAAAAACCTGATGGCAGGCCTTTGAAATCCCAGGAAAGGCATCATTTGGAGCGAGGACAAAAACCATGGATCAAGCACAGCCCATGCCCTACTGACAATGCTATTCAAGTCCTTGAAATTTTTACCATTGCTCCATATGCATAATTGAATTTCTAATACTTTAAAAAGTTCTTTTACTAAATGATGGCTATAATAGTTGGCTAGACTTGTGTATACTCTTCTTACATGTGACAGGTCCACCCTTTCATCTCCTAGGCCTTGCATGCTTGTTCAAGGGAAAACTCCCTCCCCACCAATCAATCTTCTGACCACCTTGGCTGCGTGGCCCAGCTAAGCTACAGCATAGCCTTCCTTGGGGCCATGGCAGCTCTCCAATCCATCCAGTTTCAGATGAGGCCATTCCACAGGCATGGAATCTGACTTCCTCAAAAGTCACCAATGCCAAAGGGGACAGATAATATAACCTAAAAGAACAGGATGGATTTTGATGGAAGAAATGAACTTTGACTATTATTGGAGAGAAGTGGAAATAGAATGACAGGAAAATCCAGAAGGTTTGGGATTCCCTGAAACCACACAACCCCTGATCGCCAGATGCCTATCCTGGGTATCTGAAAATGAATGAATGTTTAAAATGAATTTATAACTCTTCTGTTTGTGTTCCCTTCCTCCCTGACTCCCATCACTCTTTCCCCTCACTCTTGATACCCTATGTTTTTTTATTTCTCCAAGTATAATCAATACATCAACTGGATCACCATTTCTTTTTCTGTAGAGACACTAAACTAATGCATCTACATATAGAATTAGAAATAGCAAGAAAAGGACAGGAAATAGTTCACAGAGTGAAAAAGAATTCATAGCTATATGGAATATTGCTCATAAAAATGCCTTGTGGACTCATACCGCAAAGGTCATAGAGATTATTATTATTATTGTGCTTGAGCAGGCAGAACCAATGCTGCAAACAGTGCAAGAAATGTAGACAAAGCACAGAGGAGACTTACAGGAAACTAGAAAATGGAGAATGTTCCTGAGATCCACATTGAAGGGGCAACAGTAGAAAACCAGGTGAGGATTAGCTTTTCACAAAATGAATGGAATGCAGGGAAATGTCCCTCAAATGTCACTCATTCAAGCAAGACAGGCAATGAGCAAAAGGTGATAAATGACAAGGAGAAGAGTAATATAGGAAAGTGAAGATAAGCAATCCCAGTGGAATGCTGTCTTTGATTGTATGTCTTCATTATCAAAAATATATAACTTCATACCAATAAAACTTAAAACAGGTAAAATGGACTGTCTTCAAAATTTCATGGGTTTTTTGAGAGATAGTCTCACTATATATCCCTGGCTGGCCTGGAACTTACTGTGTAGACCAAGCTGGCCCAAAACTCAAGAGATCTGCCTGCCTCTGCCACCTAAGTGTTGAGTTAAAGGTGTATGCCACTATATACAGCCAATGATAAAATTTTAAATACAGTCATAAACAAAGCTATCTGCATGAACTTTAACTAAATTGACAAGCAAAACTAAATGTTACAACTCATAATAAAATCTACAAAAAATGGATTCATAGGTAAGTTTTAACAAACCAGAAAAGATAATCCCTTCCTTGTAACTATACAAATCACTATGGAGAATATGAAGAGAGAAAGCTTAAAAAAGAAAAAAAGAAAGGAAGGAAGGAAGGAAGGAAGGAAGGAAGGAAGGAAGGAAGAAAGAAAGAAAGAAAGAAAGAAAGAAAGAAAGAAAGAAAGAAAGAAAGAAAGAAAGAAAGAAAGAAAGAAAGAAAACTACCCAACTTATTCCTGAGAATTAGACTACCAATTCTAAAATCATGGAAAGGAAACGAGAGAAACTGGAGAGATCGTTGTGCTCTTACAGACTTGAGTTAAGCTCCTATCACCCTCATGGACTGGGTGTAAGTCCAGCTCCAAAGGAGCTGATATCTCTGGCCTCTGAGAGCACCTGCGACCATATTCTAGGCAACCATAATAAAGATAATAAATGTAAAAGTTGTGAATAAAAACTAACCTTCTGCCGGGAGGTGGTGGCACACACCTGTAATCCCAGCACTCTGGGAGGCACAGGCAGGCGGATTTCTGAGTTCGAGGCCAGCCTGGTCTACAGAATGAGTTCCAGGACAGCCAGGGCTATACAGAGAAACCCTGTGGTTGCCTGCCAGAACACAAAAGGATCACTAGGTACTGTATCACCCTGAGCCTTAGATTTCTGGTGGTGCAAACCACCAGGGGTCTGCCTGCACTCAGGAACTGAGCACATAGGCCAGTTCTGCAAGCCAGTCCATTGCAGGATCTGTGTCCTATGTAAGAATCAACAGAGGGAGTGACCCCCACCACAACTTCTTCCCTCCATAATGGAGCAGACAGAGAACACCTGGTTGACCTTGACAACCTAAGTATAACATTGCTTGAGGCAAGACTGTGAAGGGCTCCAAAGGCACAAAAGAGGAAGCCAGCATATCAGTAATCTGTGCCAGAAGAAACCCAGTCATCCAGTGTTGCAGAGATAACCTTAAAGATCCACAGTAGGTTGAAGCACCAGCCAGTGACATTAAGACCATCTAACTCCTGGGAGAACCAGATGGATAAAGGCAAACATAGGAACATTACTAACAGAAACCAAAGCATTATGGCAGCATCTGAACCCAATTCTCCAACATTAGCAAGTCCTGGATACCCCAACACACCAGAAAAACAAGATTTGGATTTAAAATCACTGGTCATAATGCTAGTACAGGAACGCATGAAGGACATTCTTAAAGAAATTCAGGAGAAAAATGGATCAAAAATTAGAAGCCCTTACAAGGGAAACACAAAAATCATTGAAAGAAATTCAGGAGAATACAAAAGCCAATAAGGAGGAAATGCAAAAATCACTTAAAGAAATGCAGGAGAACCTTGATCAACAGGCAGAAGTCATGAAAAAGGAAACACAAAAAATCGCTTAAAGAATTAGAGGAAAACACAAACAAGCAAATGACAGAACTGAGCATAAATTTCCAGGATATAAAAACAGAAGTAGAAACAACTAAGAAAGCACAAAGGGAGACAACTTTGGAGATAGAAACCCTTGGGAAGAAATCAGGGACCATAGAGGCAAATATCAACAACAAAATAAAAGAGATAGAAGAAAGAATCTCAGATGCTGAAGATACCATAGAAACCATGGACTCAACAGTTAAAGAAAATGCAAAATGCCAAAAGCTTATAACCCAAAACGTCCAGGAAACCCAGGACACAATGAGAAAGCCAAATCTAAGGATTATAGGTAGTGATGAGAGTGAAGATTTACAACTTAAAGGGCCAGCAAATATCTTCAACAAAATTATGGAAGAAAACTTCCCTAACCTAAAGAGAGAGATGCCCATGAATATACAAGAAGCCTACAGAACTCCAAACAGACTGGACCAGAACAGAAATACCTCCTGTCACATAATAATCAAAACCCCAAATGTACTAAACAAAGAAAGAATACTTAGGGCAGTAAGAGAAAAAGGGCAAGTAACATATAAAGGAAGACCTATCAGAATTACACCAGATTTCTCACCAGAGAGCATGAAAGCTAGAAGATCCTGGGCGGAGCTCATGCAGACTCTAAGAGAACACAAATGCCAGCTGAGACTACTATACCCAGCGAAACTCTCAATTACTATAGATGGAGAAACCAAGATATTCCATGACAAAACCAAATTTACACAGTATCTTTCTACAAACCCAGCCCTACAAAGGATAATAGGGGGAAAGCACCATTACAATGAGGGAAACTATACCTTGGAAAGAGCAGGATATTAAGCTTCGTTCATCAAACCCAAAAGAAGATAACCACACAAGTATAAAATTAACATAAAAAATAATAGGAAGCAATAACCACTACTCCTTAATATCTCTTAACATCAATGGACTCAATTCCCCAATAAAAAGACATAGACTTAGAGACTGGTTACGTAAACAGGACCCTACATTTTGCTGCAAACAGGAAACACACCTCAGTGTCAAAGACAAAAACTACCTTAGAGTAAAAGGCTGGAAGACAATTCTACAAGCAAATGGTCCCAGGAAACAAGCCAGAGTCGCCATTCTAATTTCAGATAAAATTGACTTTCAACCTAAAGTCATCAAAAGAGACATGGAAGATCACTACTTGCTGGCCAAAGGAAAAATCCAACAAGAAGAACTCTCAATCCAGAACATCTATGCCCCAAATACAAGGGTGCCCTCATTCATAAAAGAAACTTTACTAAATCTCAAAGTACACATTGCACCTAACACAATAATTGTGGGTGACTTCAACACTGCACTTTCCTCAATGGACCGATCAGGAAAACAGAAACTAAACAGGGAGACAATGAAACTAAATGAAACTTTGAACCAAATGGAGTTAACAGATATATATAGAACTTTTTATCCCAAAGCAAAAGAATATACCTTTTTCTCAGCACCTCATGGTACCTTCTCCAAAACAGATCATATAGTTGGTCACAAGACAGATCTCAACAAATATAAGAAGATTGAAATAATCCCATGCCTCCTATCATATCACTATGGAGTAAAAGTGGTCTTTAGTAACAGTAAAAACAGCAGAAAGCCCACATACACATGGAAACTGAACAATACACTACTTAATGATACCTTGGTCAAGGAAGAAATAAAGAAAGAAATCAAAGATTTCTTAGAATTTAATGAAAATGAAGGCACAACATACACAAATCTATGGGACACAGTGAAAGCAGTGCTAAGAGGAAAACTCATAGCTTTGAGTGCCTCCACAAAGAAATTCGAGAGAGCTTACACTGAAAGATTAATGGAACAACTGAAAACCCTGGAACGGGAAGAAGCTAATTCACCCAGGAGGAGGAGAGACAGGAAATCATCAAACTCAGGGCTGAAATCAATCAAGTAGAAACCAAGAGAACCATACAAAGAATCAACAAGACCAAAAGCTGGTTCTTTGAAAAAATCAACAAGATAGATAAACCCTTAGCCAGACTAACCAAAGGGCACAGAGAAAGTATCCAAATCAACAACATTAGAAATGAAAACAGAGATATTACAACAGAAACTGAGGAAATTCAAAAAATCATCAGATCCTACTACAAAAACCTGTACTCAACACAACTGGAGAATCTGGAGGAAATGGACACTTTCTAAGACAGATACCAATTACCAAAATTAAACCAGGATCAAATAGACCATCTAAACAGACCCATAACCCCAAAAGAAATAGAAGGGGTCATAGATAGGCTTCCAACCAAAAAAAGCACAGGACCAGATGGTTTCAGTGCAGAATTCTATCAGACCTTCAAAGAAGACTTAACACCAATACTCTTCAAACTTTTCCACCAAATAAAAACAGAAGGAACACTACCCAACTCCTTCTTCGAAGCCACTGTTACGCTGATACCAAAACCACACAAAGACCCAACTAAGAAAGAGAATTATCAGGCCAATTTCCCTTATGAATATAGATGCAAAAATACTAAATAAAATTCTTGCCCACCGAATCCAAGAACACATCAAAACGATCATCCACCATGATCAAGTAGGCTTCATCCCAGGGATGCAGGGATGGTTCAATATAAGGAAATCCATCAATGCTATCCACTACATAAACAAACTCAAAGAAAAAAAACCACATGATCATTTCATTCATGCTGAAAAAGCATTTGACAAAATTCAGCATCCTTTCACGCTAAAAGTCTTGGAAAGGACAGGAATTCACGGCCCATATCTAAACATAGTAAAAGCAATATACAGCAAACCAGTAGCCAACATCAAACTAAATGGAGAGAAACTTGAAGCAATCCCACTAAAATCAGGGACTAGACAAGGCTGCCCCCTCTCTCCATATCTTTTCAATATAGTTCTTGAAGTTCTAGCTAGAGCAATTAGACAACAGAAGGAAGTCAAAGGGATACAAATAGGAAAGGAAGAAGTCAAACTATCACTATTTACAGATGATATGATCGTATACTTAAGTGACCCTAAAAACTCTACTAGAGAACTCCTACAGCTGATAAACAACTTCAACAAAGTGGCTGGCTACAAAATCAACGCAAGCAAATCAGTAGCCTTTATATATTCAAAGGATAAGCAGACTGAGAAAGAAATTAGGGAAATGACCCCCTTCACAATAGCTACAAACAGCATAAAGTATCTTGGGGTGACTCTAACCAAACAAGTGAAAGACCTATATGATAAGAACTTCAGATCTCTGAAGAAAGAAATCGAAGAAGATCTTAGAAAATGGAAAAACCTTCCATGCTCGTGGATTGGCAGGATTAATATAGTTAAAATGGCCATCTTGCCAAAGGCAATGCACAGATTCAATGCTATTCCCAGAAAAATCCCAACCCAGTTCTTCATAGAGCTAGAAAGAGCAATTCTCAAATTCATCTGGAATAACAAAAAAACCCAGGATAGCTAAAACTATTCTCGACAGTAAAAGAACTTCAGGGGGATTCAATATCCCAGACTTTAAACTCTACTACAGAGTGATAGTGATAAAAACTGCATGGTATTGGTATAACATCAGGCAAGCGGATCAATGGAATAGGATTGAAGACCCAGAAATGAACCAACACACCTATGGTCACTTGGTCTTTGACAAAGGAGCTGAAAGCATCCAGTGGAGAAAAGATAGTCTTTTCAACAAATGGTGCTGGTTCAATTGGAGGTCAGCATGCAGAAGAATGCTCATCGATCCATTTTTATCTCCTTGTACCAAGCTCAACTCCAAATGTATCAAGGACCTCCACATAAAACCCGACACACTGAAACTAATCGAAAAGAAACTGGGGAAGACCCTGGAGGACATGGGCACAGGGGGAAAGTTCCTGAATAGAACACCAATAGCTTATGCTCTAAGATCAAGAATTGACAAATGGGACCTCATAAAACTACAATGTTTCTGTAAGGCAAAGGACACCGTCAAAAGGACAAAACGTCAACCAACAGGCTGGAAAAGGATCTTCACCAACCCTAAATCCGACAGAGGACTAATATCTAATATATACAAAGAACTCAAGAAAGTAGAACCCAGAGAAACAAATAACCCCATTAAAAAGTGGGGTACCGAGCTAAACAATGAATTTTCACATGAAGAACTTCGGAGAGCTGAGAAATACCTTAAGAGATGTTCAACATCATTAATCATTAGGGAAATGCAAATCAAAACAACCCTGAGATTTCACCTCACACCAGTCAGAATGGCTAAGTTCAAAAACCCAGGAGACAGCAGGTGTTGGCGAGCATGTGGAGAAAGAGGAACACTCCTCCACTGCTGGTGGGATTGCAAGATGGTGCAACCACTTTGGAAATCAGTCTGGCAGTTCCTCAGAAAACTGGGAATGTCACTTCCTGAGGACCCTGTTATACCACTACTGGGCATATATCCAGAGGATTCTTCAGCATGCAATAAGGACACATGCTCCACTATGTTCATAGCAGCCCTATTTATAGTAGCCAGAAGCTGGAAAGAACCTAGGTGTCCTTCAACAGAGGAATGGATACAAAAAATGTGATATATATACACAATGGAGTACTATTCAGCCATTTGAAACAATGAATTCATGAAATTCTTAGACAAATAGATGGAGCTGGAGAACATCATACTAAGTGAGGTAACCCAGTCTCAAAAGATCAATCATGGTATGCACTCACTGATAAGTGGATATTAGCCTAGAAACTTTGAGTACCCAAGACATAATCCACATATTAAATGATGTCCAAAAAGAATGGAGGAGTGGCCCCTGGTTCTGGGAAGGGGTGGATGGAAGAATAGGGGGACAGAAGAGGGCTTATGGGACTTGTGGGGAGTGGGGACCCAGAAAAGGGGAAATCATTTGCAATGTAAATAAAAAATATATCAATTAAAAAAAAGGAAAAAAATTTTTAAAAAATGTAAGAGGTAGATAAATAGTTCAGAGAGTAGGTCCTTTCTTCACAAGCTTGAAGACCTGAATTCAGATACCAGCACAATCTCAAATGGGACTCCTAGGGCTGAGAGTTGGGTTAAGAGACCACCTGGCATTTGCTGGCTGTCACCCTAGCAGAGACGGTAGGACAGTGAGCCCCAGGTCCAATGAGAGACCCTATCTCAAAGGATAATATAAAGATTAGTTAGAGGAGAACACCTGATATCTTCCTCTGGCCTCCATACACACACACACACACACACACACACACACACACACACATACACCAAAGGAAAAAAACAAATATAAAACAATTGATTCGCATTTGTTATAGTAATACAAAGGTGATTTAATGTAGAAAAATTGATCATGTAATCTTTAACAAGAAAGAAGTGTGAACAATTTTAATTAGTACACAAATTTTATTTATATGTATTTAATAGGGTTTGTGGTTCTTTTCAAACATTAACCTAATGAACTAATTTTAGAAGCAAAATTCTTAAATATAACTAAAGCAAAAACAAAAAGCAAATGTTTTACTAAAAGAAAGTGGTAGACACTTCCAAAAATTTCTAGAAACAAGAAGCAATTGCCCACCAATACTTGTAGTCAACGTTTGTTATGATTCAAGGATTTGGATATCAAGTTGGCCACCATTAATACTGAATTCTCAGTTTTCTATGATTTAGAATCACCATGGAAACAGACTCCTAGGCTTGACCATGAGGTAATTTCTAGATGGCTTAATTGAAGTTCAAAGACCCACCCTAAGTGTGAGTAGCCTCCATTCTATGAGTGTGAGTCCCAGATTGAATAAAAAGGAGAAAGTACACAGTGCTAGGTCTCCAGGAAGTGCAATTCTCAAATTCATCTGGAATAACAAGAAACCCAGGATAGCTAAAACTATTCTCAACAACAAAAGAAATTCTGGGGAAATCAGTATCCCTGACTTCAAGCAATACTACAGAGCAATAGTGTTAAAAACTGCATGGAATTGGCACAGTGAGAGATGAGTGGACCAATGGAATAGAATTGAAGATCCAGAAATGAATCCACACCTCTATGGTCACTTGATCTTTGACAAAAGAACCGAAAACATCCAGTGGAAAAACGATAGCCTTTTCAACAAATGGTGCTGGTTCAATTGGAGGTCAGCATGCAGAAGAATGAGAATTGATCCATTCTTATCTCCATGTACTAAACTCCACTCCAAGTGGATCAAGGACCTCCATGTAAAACCAGACACACTGAAACTAATAGAAAAGAAACTGGGGAAGACCCTTGAGGACATGGGCACGGGGGAAAAGTTCCTGAACAGATCACCAATAGCTTATGCTTTAAGATCAAGAATTGACAAATGGGACCTCATAAAATTACAAAGTTTCTGTAAGGCAAAGGACACTGTTAAAAGGACAAAACAGCAACCATCAAATTGGGAAAGGATATTCACCAACCCTACATCTGATAGAGGGCTAATATCCAATATATACAAAGAACTCAAGAAGTTAGACCCCAGGGAACCAAATAACCCTATTAAAAAATGGGGTACAGATCTAAACAAAGAATTTTCACCTGAAGAAATTCGGATGGCTGAGAGGCACCTTAAGAAGTGCTCAACATCATTAGTCATTAGGGAAATGCAGATCAAAACAACCCTGAGATTTCACCTTACACCAGTCAGAATGGCTAAGGTCAAAAACTCAGGAGACAGCAGGTGTTGGTAAGGATGTGGAGAAAGAGGAACACTCCTCCACTGCTGGTGGGGCTGCAAGATGGTACAACCACTGTGGAAATCAGTCTGGAGGTTCCTCAGAAAACTGGACATGAGACTTCCAGAGGACCCTGCTATACCTCTCCTGGGCATACACCCAAATGATTCCCCGGCATGCAATAAAGACACATGCTCCATTATGTTCATAGCAGCCTTATTTATAATAGCCAGAAACTGCAAAGAACCCAAATGCCCCTCAAAGGAGGAATGGCTACAGAAAATGTGGTATATTTACACAATGGAATACTACTCAGCAATTAGAAACAATGAATTCACAAAATTTTTAGGCAAATGGTTTGATCTGGAAAATATCATCCTAAGCGAGGTAGCCCAATCACAAAAGAATACATGCAATCTCTGATAAGTGGATATTAATTAGCCCAGAAGCCCTGAATACCCAAGGCACAAATTGCATAACAAATGACTCCCATGAAGAAGTATGGAAAGGGAGGGGGGATCCAGGAAAGGGGAAATCATTTGGAATGTAAACAAAGAATATAGAAAATAAAAATATTTAAAAAAATTATCCCCCAGCCGATTAATAAGCAAACTGGTGCATCTAGACAATGCAATATTATTCAGAACAAAAGAAAAACAAGCTATGCAGCCATGAAGATACCCGGATAATTTTTTTAATGAATCTTAGTAAATAAAAGAAGCCATTTTTAAGAGGCCACATATGGGAGATGGAGAGATGGCTCAGTGGTTAAGAGTACTCGCTGCTCTTCCAGAAGTCCTAAGTTCAATTCTCAGCAACCATGGTGGCTCACAACCCTCAGTAATGGAGTCTTATTTCCTCTTCTGAAGTGCATGAAAACAGAAAACTCATATGCATAAAATAAATAGATTTTTAAAGGGGCCACATATGGTATCATTCTACTAACAATGTTGAGAGGTCAACACTAATGAACCAGAAGTTGTCAGGAGGAGTTGGATAAATGAAACACAAAGCACGCAGTATAACTGTCCCTTCCCCCCACAGCATTTAGCTGTGACCTTCCTGGCTGGCAACCCCCACCCTTCCTCTGGTGTTATCTCCGGCCTATTCAAGATAACAATACAGCTGATTTCACCTCAGCGCAGCTCCACCCGGAGACCAACAGAAAACTGCGTGACTGAAAGCAGACAACCTGCCGAGAAGAAGATCTAATGAACTCTCAGCCATTTGGGGGGCAGGGTGGTTTTTCCTAAGATTATAAATATTGGCTTAATGGTAGTAAAGTCGGTCTCTATGGGCAACTGTCCTCTTGACTCATTTCTCTTTCGCCCCCTTCCCGTTAACCTCAGAATTCTCTTCCAGGTAACCTGGTTAATATGTGGCCGCTGGCGGTCAACATATAACTACTCTGTATGATGCCACGGTGGGGACACATATCTTTATGGTGATGTCTAAACCTATAGAATATACAGTCCCAAGAATATACGTTATTGTATCTGGTGAGGATATGTTAGTACAAGTTTAACAACTGTGACAATGGTACCCTCTGGTAGGAATGGAGGCAGGATGTGCATGTATCAGAAAAGGGATGTATGAAAATCTCCACACCTAGGGGCAATTTTTGCAATAAACTCAAAATTGATCTAACAAAATCCACATTTTAAAAAGTTCAACAAGGATGCTAGGTATAAGAACAATATAAAGAAACGGATCATCTTCTAGAATGCCAGAGTATTCAGAAATAACTTCTAAGACAACACAGAAACTAAAAGATATCATGGAATAAGTACATTCTGGTTTTAATTTCAGTTTTCATTTTTTTCCATTGTTGTGATAGACTGAAAGCAATTTGGAGATCAAATGGTTTATCCTTATAAGTCACAGTCCTTCCTTGAGGGAGTCCAGGTAATGAACTCAGGGCAGGAACCTGGAGGCAGGAGCTGAAGCAGAGACAATGGAAGAATGCTGCTCACTGGCTTACTCCCCATAGCTTGCTCAGTTTGCTTCCTTATTTTATTCTGGATCATTTGCCCAGTGGTAGCCTCACCCACAGTGGGCTATGCCCTCTCACACCAATCATTAATCAAGAAAATACCCCTAGATACTTGCCCACAGGCCAATTTGATAGAAACATTTTCTCAACTGAAGTTACCTCTTCCCAGATGACTCTAGATTATGTCAAGTTGTCAAAAATAACTAGCCAGCACAATTGACCCCTTATAAATTTGGCATACAGACACATCACTATTAAATCATAATAGCCTTTCCTTTCTTGTTTGTATCCAAAATGTCAGGTTAACATCAATATCACAATATAAAGCATAGTATAATTTTAAAAGTCCCATAATCTTTAAGAAACTTAACATTTTAAAAGTTAAAGTTCTCTTTAAAATGCAATGTCTCTTTCAAAGTCAACTTAAGTTTTTATATAATCAAAACCAAGTTATATACTTCTTGCTATAAGAGGAAAGAACTAGGGGACAGTCACACCAAATGAAAGAAAACCAAACTCAATAGTACAAATAATTCAGTGTCCAACATTTGGACCTCCCTCATGACCTTCTGGGTTCCAAGAGCCCTCAGCAGCTCAATTTCTTCATTTCTGATACTTATAGCACACTCAGTTCTATTCATGAGCCCAAGTCAACTCCATGCCACACCTGCCATTATCATTGGTGGTCACCCCACAGACCTGCTATCGCCAACATCCTAGGATTTCCACTGCAGCTTATACTGAACCTTCACTGATGGCTTCCTGGCATCTAAAAAGGAACTCCAAGCCTGCCACATGGTGCCAAGTCTCAGCAGTTCTCTATCAATCCTTCTTGCCTTCCAAACTACCACATGGAAGACTCGTACACATTACAAAGCTTGTCCTTCAGGCTGAGATGCAACTTTGGCCCTCTCTGGACCACAGCTTCTGTGTAGAGGTCCTAGGGAAGTAACCTTCAGATTTTACCTCAATGGAGCTGGTCTCTTATTAATCACAGGTGATTTCAACTAACCAGCATTGAATATCCCAATAGAGCAAAGATCTATTTCCAGTGGTAGTGGTCTCATAGTAATCACAACTGATACTTCAGGTCCAGATGACAATAAATCATGATTTTTAATCCAAAATATCAAATGAACAGCCACAATAGTCTTTGGAGAACTCTCAAACTTTGGTCTGAAACTTTGCAATCCAGGCTTCCACCATCAACACTGCCCTCAGCACTACTTTCTAATGTTCCATAACAGCGTATTACTCTCTGAAGACTCAGTGGCTTTACTAGTCCAAAGTTTCTAAATCTGATACAACCTCCCATAAAAACATAGTCAGGTCTGTCACAGCAGTATCCTACTCCCTGATACTAATTTCTTCCTATTGTCCTAATTTTCTTCCTATTGTTATAAAGACACCATGACCAAAAGCAACTTTAGGGAGTGGGTATCTCCTTATAGATCATAATACTTCATTGAAGGAAGCCAGGGAATGAATTTAAAATAGAAGCCTTGGGGCAGGTACTGAAGCAGAGACCATGGACAAATGTTTCTTACTAGTTTGTTCCTGAAGATTTACTCAACTCTTTTGTTCATATAATCCAGGACCACCTGTTCAGGGGTGTCACTGTCCACATGTGCTGAGCCCTCTTACATCAATTATTAATCAAGAAAATTCATTATAGGCTATTCTGATTGAGACATTTTCTCAATTGAAGATACCTCGTCTCAGATGACAAAAAAAATAGTGTATAAATGTAGATATTTCTGTAAAGAATTCTGAAGATTTATTAAAGAAAATAAGGGATAATCTTAATGGGATAATTGATGCATTCTTTTATTTTTATTTCAGAATTTAAGTGATGAGCCTCTTAAAAATATAAATTTGAGCCAATTTTAAACAAATCTGCAAAACCTTTGTCAGAGTAAAACTAAACTCTCTTTGAAGTGTGAAATTTGAGAATTCTCAGGACGATTTTAAAGAAGGAAAAAAGGTAGCAGGAGATGGAGATGATGTGGAATGTCCTTAGCCATTCTGACTGGTGTGAGGTGAAATCTCAGGGTTGTTTTGATTTGCATTTCGCTAATTATTAATGATGTTGAACATTTCTTAAGGTGCTTCTCAGCCCTCCGAAGTTCTTCATGTGAAAATTCATTGTTTAGCTCAGTACCCCACTTTTTAATAGGGTTATTTGGTTCTCTGGGTTCTACCTTCTTGAATTCTTTGTATATATTAGATATTAGCCCTCTGTCAGATTTAGGGTTGGTGAAGATCCTTTCCCAATCTGTTGGTTGACGTTTTGTCCTTTTGACACTGTCCTTTGCCTTACAGAAACTTTGTAGTTTCATGAGGTCCCATTTGTCAATTCTTGATCTTAGAGCATAAGCTATTGGTGATCTATTCAGGAACTTTTACCCTGTGCCCATGTCCTCAAGGGTCTTCCCCAGTTTTTTTTTTTCTATTAGTTTCAGTATGTCAGGTTTTATGTGGAGGTCCTTGATACATTTGGAGTTGAGCTTAGTACAAGGAGATAAGAATGAATCGATTCGCATTCTTCTGCATGCTGACCTCCAATTGAACCAGCACCATTTGTTGAAAAGACTATCTTTTCTCCACTGGATGCTTTCAGCTCCTTTGTCGAAGATCAAGTGACCATAGGTGTGTGGGTTCATTTCTGGGTCTTCAATCTTATTCCATTGATCCACTTGCCTGACATTGTACCAATACCATGCAGTTTTTATCACTATTGCTCTGTAGTAAAGTTTGAGGTCTGGGATAATGAATGCCCCTGAAGTTCTTTTACTGTTGAGAATAGTTTTAGCTATCCTAGGTTTTTTGTTATTCCAGATGAATTTGAGCATTGCTCTTTCTAGCTCTATGAAGAACTGGGTGGGATTTTGATGGGGATTGCATTGAATCTGCAGATTGCCTTTGGCAAGATGGCCATTTTAACTATATTAATCCTGCAAATAGTGATAGTTTGACTTCTTCTTTTCCAATTTGTATCCCTTTGACTTCCTTATGTTGTCTAATTGCTCTAGCTAGGACTTCAAGAACTATATTGAAAATATATGGAGAGAGGAGGCAGGCTTGTCTAGTCCCTGATTTTAGTGGGATTGCTTCAAGTTTCTCTCTATTTAGTTTGATGTAGGCTACCGGTTTGCTGTATATTGCTTTTACTATGTTTAGATATAGGCCTTGAATTCCTGTCCTTTCCAAGACTTTTAGCATGAAAGGATGCTGAATTTTGTCAAATGCTTTTTCAGCATCTAATGAAATGATCATGTGGTTTTTTTTTTCTTTGAGTTTGTTTATGTAGTGGATTGCATTGATGGATTTCCTTATATTGAACCATCCCTGCATCCCTGGGATGAAGCCTACTTGATCATGGTGGATGATAGTTTTGATGTGTTCTTGGATTCAGTGGGCAAGAATTTTATTGAGTATTTTTGCATCAAAATTCATAAGGGAAATTGACCTGAAATTCTCTTTCTTAGTTGGATCTTTGTGTGGTTTTGGTAGCAGCATAATTGTGGCTTCGTAGAAAGAGTTGGGTAGTGTTCCTTCTGTTTCTATTTGGTGGAATAGTTTGAAGAGTATTGGTGATAAGTCTTCATTGAAAGTCTGATAGAATTCTGCACTGAAACCATCTGGTCCTGTAGTTTTTTTGGTAGGAAGGCTATCTATGTCCCCTTCTATTTCTTTAGGGGTAATGGGTCTGTTTAGATGGTCTATTTGATCCTGGTTTAATTTTGATATTTGGTATCTGTCTAAGAAATTGTCCATTTCCTCCAGATTCACCAGTTGTGTCGAGTACGGGCTTTTGTAGTAGGATCTGATGATTTTTTTGAATTTCCTCAGTTTCTGTTGTAATATCTCCCTTTTCATTTGTAATTTTGTTAATTTGGATACTTTCTCTGTGCCCTTTGTTTAGTCTGGCTAAGGGTTTATCTATCTTGTTGATTTTTTCAAAGAACCAGCTCCAGGTTTTGTTGATTCTTTGTATGGTTCTCTTGGTTTCTACTTGATTGATTTCAGCCCTGAGTTTGATAATTTCCTGACTTCTCCTCCTCCTTGGTGAATTAGCTTCTTTTTGTTCCAGGGCTTTCAGTTGTTCCGTTAATCTTCTAGTGTATGCTCTCTCGAATTTCTTTTTGGAGGCACTCAAAGCTATGAATTTTCCTCTTAGTACTGCTCTCATTGTGTCCCATAGATTTGTGTATGTTGTGGCTTCATTTTCGTTAAATTCTAAAAAATCTTTGATTTCTTTCTTTATTTCTTCCTTGACCAAGGTATCATTGAGTAGAGTATTGCTCAGTTTCCATGTGTATGTGGGCTTTCTGTTGTTTTTATTGTTATTAAATACCACCTTTACTCTATAGTCATATGATAGGAGTCATGGGATTATTTCAATCTTCTTATATTTGTTGAGGTCTGCCTTGTGACCAACTATATGATCATTTTTGGAGAAGGTACCATGAGGTGCTGAGAAAAAGGTATATTCTTTTGCTTTGGGATGAAAAGTTATATGTATATGTGTGTGTGTGTGTGTGTGTGTGTGTGTGTGTGTTAAATCCAATTGGTCCAAAGCTTCAATTAGTTTCGCTGTCTCCCTGTTTAGTTTCTGTTTTCGTGATAGGTCCACTGATGAGAGTGCAGTGTTGAAGTCACCCACAATTATTGTGTTAGGTGCAATGTGTGCTTTGAGCTTTAGTAAAGTTTCTTTTATGAATGAGGGCACCCTTGTATTTGGAGCATAGATGTTCAGGATTGAGAGTTCTTCTTGTTGGATTTTTCCTTTGACCAGCACGAAGTGACTTTCCATGTCTTTTTTGATGACATTAGGTTGAAAGTCAATTTTATCTGATATTAGAATGGCAACTCCAGCTTGTTTCCTGGGACCATTTGCTTGAAAATTGTCTTCCAGCCTTTTACTCTAAGGTAGTTTTTGTCTTTGACACTGAGGTGTGTTTCCTGTATGCAGAAAAATGTAGGGTCCTGTTTACATAACCAGTCTGTTAGTCTATGTCTTTTTATTGGGGAATTGAGTTTGTTGATGTTAAGAGATATTAAGGTGCAGTGGTTATTGCTTCCTATTATTTTTTATGTTAATTTTATACTTGTGTGGTTATCTTCTTTTGGGTTTGATGAAAGAAGCTTAATATCCTGCTTTTTCCAGGGTATAGTTTCCCTCGTTGTAATGGTGTTTTCCCCCTATTATCCTTAATAAGGCTGGGTTTGTAGAAAGATATTGTGTAAATTTGGTTTTGTCATGGAATATCTTGGTTTCTCCATCTATGGTGATTGAGATTTTCACTGGGTATAGTAGTCTTGGCTGGCATTTGTGTCTCTTAGAGTCTGCATGAGCTCCGCCCAGGATCTTTTAGCTTTCATGGTCTCTGGTGAGAAGTCTGGTGTAATTCTGATAGGTCTTCCTTTATATGTTACTTGCCCTTTTTCTCTTACTGCCCTAAGTATTCTCTCTTTGGTTAGTACATTTGGGGTTTTGATTATTATGTGACAGGAGGTATTTCTGTTCTGGTCCAGTCTGTTTGGAGTTCTGTAGGCTTCTTGTATATTCATGGGCATCTCTCTCTTTAGGTTAGGGAAGTTTTCTTCCATAATTTTGTTGAAGATATTTGCTGGCCCTTTAAGTTGCAAATCTTCACTCTCATCTATGCCTATAATCCTTAGATTTGGCTTTCTCTTTGTGTCCTGGATTTCCTGGATGTTTTGGGTTACAAGCTTTTTGCATTTTGTATTTTCTTTGACTGTTGAGTCCATGGTTTCTATGGTATCTTCAGCATCTGAGATTCTTTCTTCTATCTCTTGTATTCTGTTGTTGATATTTGCATCTATGGCCCCTGATTTCTTCCCAAGGTATATGCTTCCCATATATATGTTTTTCCTTGCTCTCTCCACCAGCCAGATGCCCAAAGGAAAGAAGGCCAAGGGCAAGAAGGTGGCCGTGGCCCTGGCCGTCATCGAGAAACAGGAGGCCAAAAAAAGGTGGTTAATTCCTTGTTTGAGAAAAGGCCCAAAAACTTCGGTATTGGGCAAGACATCCAGCCCAAAAGAGATATAACATACTTTGTCAAATGCCCCCCCCCACCACCACTGCATCAGGCTGCAGCGACAAATAGCCATCCTCTATAAGTGGCTCAAAGCACCTCCTGCCATTAACCAGTTCACCTGGGCCCTGGGCAGGCAAACAGCTATTCAGCTGCTTAAGCTTGCCCACAAGTACAGGCCAGAAACAAAGCAGGAGAAGAAGCAAAGGCTACTGACCCGTGCTGAGAAGAAAGCTGCTGGCAAAGGGGACGTCCCAACTAAGAGACCACCTGTCCTCTGAGCAGGAGTCAATACAGTTGCCACCTTGGTGGAGAACAAGAAGGCTCAGCTGGTGGTGATTGCCCATTGTGTAGACTCCATTGAGCTGGTGGTTTTCCTGTCTGCCCTGTGTCGAAAGATGGGGGTGCCCTACTGCATCATCAAGGGAAAGGCCAGGCTGGGGCACCTGGTCCACAGGAAGACATGCATCACTGTCGCCTTCACACAGGTTAACTCGGAAGGCAAGGGTGCTCTGGATAAGCTGGTGGAGGCTATTAGGACCAATTATAATGACAGATATGATGAGATCCACTGCCATTGGGAGGCAACGTCCTGGGTCCTAAGTCTGTGGCTCGCATTGCCAAGCTGGAAAAGGCAAAGGCTGAAGAACTCACCACTAAACTGGGTTAAATGTACACAAAGTTTTCTGTACAGAAATATAATTACAAAATTGACTTCCAAAAAAAGGTTTTTCCTTTAACTTAAAATTATTTCCAAATAAATCCTGTGAAAAATACTAATTATAGGGTAGATTATTCCAAAAGATTCAGACCTTATTGTTCAAATTTGCATAAAAATTATGACAAAGGAACAATGAAAACTAATAATAATGCATGATATTCCCAAACCCAGTGTTAGGACTGAAGAAAGATGAAAGATCAATCAAAAGAAGCTGTTCCTGGGAACATAGTCACATAGTCTCTGAGAATGAAACCAACCTCGAAAAGGGTTCCAAAGAACAGTGGGGTTGTACACACTTTGTAAGTTAAGCTGATATCAATTTAGATTGCCAATTCTATAGTCAAGACTATTAGAAAATATATTGAATGTGTTATGTGATGGATAAAAGGAAATAATGAAACAGAAAAGATTAAATGCTGTAGGAGATGGATGGACATGGTAAAGGATAGAGATAAGTGTGGATATCTGATACTAAAGGCATTTTTTAAATGTCATATGAAAAACAACTATTTTAGAAGTTTTCTGAAACACAGAAACACGCACAGATATAAAGAGTTTAAACAGAGTTACCCTATAACAGGGTGATAATGCCCCTACTTGACACTACAAGCTAACAAATAAAATGCCAAGTGACAAGAGTGGTTAGTTCCCTTGGAATTGTTGGCTAGTGAGATCCCAAAGACCCCACAAAACCCACAAACATCATAGGCTACTGTCAATGCTCTTGGTTATCCTCCAGAATGTACTGGGTACCCTCCAGCACCTGATGATGATAAGACTCGGTTGCTGAAGAAGCAACGTGCTTGAGTCATTGAACACAGAAAAATCAAGCTAGTACTTACCTAGATACTTCATCCCTAGTAGCTAGCAATCAAAGTGCTGGATAAGAAAAGTAATCATCGGGCTGGAGAGATGGCTCAGTGGTTAAGAGCACTGACTGCTCTTCTGAAGGTCCTGAGTTCAAATCCCAGCAACCACATGGTGGCTCACAGCCATCTGTAATGAGATCTGACGCCCTCTTCTTGGTGTGTCTGAAGACACCTACAGTGTACTTACATATAACAATAAATAAATCTCTTTAAAAAAAAAAAGAAAATAAAAAAGAAAAGTAATCATCAGGTATGACCCCTGAAGGCTACAATGACAAGTAGTCTGTCAAGACATTCTCACTGGTGCAACAGTGGCATATGCATCATAGAAGTAACAGCTACTTCCTGATTGGGTTTAAGGCCCAATTCACAAGATGAATCCTATACCTGACACTGTTATGAGGCAAACAACCTGTAACTAGACAGATCATAGACCTTAAGAGCCTATTGCTATTCTTCTGCTAAATGGACACAGCATTAAACCAATACTAATAACATCACTATATCTAATCAAACAAAATGTCTCAGAATGAAAATAAGAAGCTATCGAATGCTCTTTAAAGAGTAAAGTACAATCAGTAAATCAGAAAACTTGGAAGTAAAAGTCAAGATGTGTAAAGTAGCCATGTGTATATATAATTAGGATAACTCATATAACTTATAGTCAAATTACATCTCAAAATTCTTAACAGTCTCCAAATATTTAAATCTATAAGACATACAAAAATCAATCTAAAAGCACAGTATGAGACTACAATATTCTTCTTTCAGTTCATGAGAAATCAAGTGCACAGTGTAAGTGGAAGATACAGATTTTGAATAAGACAGCAGAGTTCTGACCTAATTAACAACTAGAAAGCAAAGGAACAGAGTATGAAGTGCTTACTCAGTCATGCTGACCAGAATCCTAATCATCATCCCATGGTTCACGTAATTCTTTTCCAAATTTGTTTTTCATATTGAAGATTGCTCCCAGTCAATCATTCAGAACACTAGTAGCCAAATCCTAAGAAATAGTTCCATCCTCCAGCCTTGATAACTGCACCTCTTGAAGATTAATAGACATGTCAGGAGAGAGAAGAGCTTCGGTCTAAAGGGATGGCAGAAAGTGGTGGCAGATGGTAAAGCCATTCTTTAACATGGAAAACTGGAAAGCGAGTGCCTTCACTGTGGGAAGTAGAGCACATGTCCTACTTTATTAGCAGCTTAAAGGTGCGACATAAATTAGTATGACCTTTTAAAGTCATCGGCTGACTAAAAACTTCGACTTTTGTGCTCACAACATCTGTTACAAGCCATTCATTCTTTCTGTTACTGTTTTGTACACAAATAACTATGTTATCTTGCTCAGCAAATTTGATTCAGCCTGAATGGGACTTAAAGCTATCATGCCCCAAGTTGTAAAACACTTTCTGAGGGAAAATGTCTTAGTTAAATCATAAAAAAATTTAAGAAAACAAAGTTTTAAAGAAAAATTAAAAATAGAACCAGACATGCTAAAATCACAGTTCTTTTTGTTCTTCCGCAGTAATTTATCTCCCAGAATTACCCTTTGAATAACTCAAAGGATGTATTGGGCCTGTCCAAACCCTCCTAAGGGAAATGCAGAGGTGGCCAGGAGTCTGAAAGACCTCAGTTATGCTAACACCCATTGAACTTTCATTGTCTTTTACCTGTGCATTTAAAAGAGAAGGCTTCCACCTTTTAAAATCATTTTGCCTTAAGATACTATTTCATCTGTTTCAGTGCGATCATTGCTTGAAGGGTCATTTTTCTCCCAAAACTTCATCTCAGAATATTGAGAATTAATGACAGAGAGCATAATTGAAACAGTCTTTGGAGAGACTTCCAAAGGTATTGTGAAGATTTTAGCAAAACTAATTGATTGAAATTAGTTGTTGGAATTTTTAAGTAAAACAAAAAGAAGGCTTGCATATGTTTAAACCTTCCGGTAATTATCCTAAAAGCATAAGGGAAAATGAAGCTCTTTTAATTAGAAATGTCTACTACATTTTAGGAAGAATATTGAAAGTCTGTGACATTTATCTATACCCTGCTCCCTGCAGCCCTACATGACAGGAGGATTTCCCTCTCTTTGCAGCCCCTAATCACCCTCTTGCCTCGTGTCTCTAAGCTTCTAGTTTATAACTGTCATATCATCCTGCTAGCATCTTTCAGCTGTGTGCCTACCCAGATTATGAGGGCAATTATGAGGGCACATATGGATGAATACTGGGACTACTCTCCTCCTGTTCAGCTGATGGTGAGCTGCCCTTCCCCTTCCACAGTCACAAAGCCAAGCCAAGGATATCAGTGGCACCACCAAGGTGTACTCGTTCAACGGGCATAGTGACATGCACCACAGAATTCAAAAGGTTCAAGTAGAGGATCCTGAGTCTGAGGAAGAACTGACCTGCATGGTTAGTTCTAGGCTAACCAGGAACACAGAGTAATCTCATCAAAATGCCAAGAAAATGAGAAGAGGAAGGGATGGTGGAAAGGAGGAGAAGGAATTAGGGGAGAGGAAACAAGAAAGTAAAGAGGAAGGGAGGGAGAAATAACTAAGATGGAAAACACTAAAACACTAAAAGGGACAAAAGATTTGAAGTAGTAGCTAAAATAATCCTTAATTTTGAATTTAAAATAATAGAGATTATGTACTCTGTGAGATTAATAGAATGAATGAGTGAATGAATGAATGAATGAATGAATGAATGAGAGAGTGAATGAAGAAAAATAAACAGCCTCAGAAAGGTGGGATATCATTAATCTCACTGACAAAATATAATTGAAAGTATCAGAAAGAAAGGAAAAATGGAAGGAGACCAAAAGTATTCAAACTTAAGATGGAAACAAACTTCCTAAAGTTCGTGGCAAACACTACCCTACATACCCCAAGGGGCAACAAGTTCCAGGTAGTGTCCACTCAAAAGCCCCGCCTTCTCACCCATCACAGCAAACTGCTGAGAAACAAAGTTGTCAAAGTGACAAAACAACGAAGGTGACACAGTAGGATGGAATCACAATAAAACCAAGAGTTGGCACAATAAAATCAAGAGTCAGACAAGCGCAGAGGGCTGATACAGGGAGCGAAGTGAAGGCTGTCAGCCAAGAACCCTGCACTCAGCAAAACGACTTCTCAAAAATAACGGTAAATTAAGGATACTAGGAATTAAATTAGGAATACAGAAACTGAGTTTGCTGCTAGTATAACTGCCACACAAATACTAGAAGGAAGTTTACAAGTGACTCAGAAGATACATGGAAAATACTTGGAAAGTGAAAGAATTCATTCCTATAAACTGTATTCATATCACCATATTCATATGACCAGTGTGTACACTGCTCAGTTTAATGAATTACCCAAAAGGGAATAGTAGAAAACATTACTTGAGATGATTGTTTTATTAACTATTTTGTATTTGTAGTATATATGTAAAGTATCTTTAGGCAACTACTATTTTTGGAGCCTTAAGTTCTAAGGCAAACCAACTGTTATGTATAAATTATGTCCCCCTAAAATTCATATGTTGTTAACTGAGTCATCTCCCCAGCCTCCAAATACAACAATCTTTTAAGGCCTCTAGAGAGCAACCAAACACTTTCCAGTGCCTCTGGGTGTGACCATATTTGAAGGCAATCTTCAAAGAGATTTTTAAACTACATTCAGCCTGTGCGGTAACAACCCAGATCCAGGATAGTCATAAAAGAAGAGGAAGAGATGGGGTGAGGTATCTGTAGGAAGAAAAGACTTGGGAAAGATCTCGCAAGAGGACATCCATCTACCAGTTAAGGAGAAAGAACATGGGAAAAGTCAAACCCACCTTAGATTAATATACAAACTTTAGAAGAAATAAATTTCTATTGTTTAAACCAGAGCCTCTTAAACTTTTTCTCTTTCTGACACATTTATATGTGTGTGAGGATGGTAGTGAATATGTATATTCATGTTCGTGTATCTATACATATAGGTGTAGGTAGGTGTGTGTGGTTTTGTGTGTGTGTGTGTGAGAGAGAGAGAGAGAGAGAGAGAGAGAGAGAGAGAGAGAGAGAGAGAGGGATTGATGTCAGTTATCTTTCTAGATCATTCTCCACCTTATATATTGAGGCGTGGTCTCTTACTTGATTCTAAGCTTACCAATTCAGCTAACCACCTTGCTCTTAGGATCCTCTGTCTCTGCCTCCATGGTGCTGTCATTTCATGCAGACCATCATGCTCACATGACATTTACATGGATGCTGGGGATCTAAACCCTTGTCCTCAGGCTGAACCATCTCCCTGCTCCTATTCATGATAAATTCTCAATCAAGAAATTTTTATGCAACTTGTCTTATGGGAATATAAAATAGTATACAAATCATTTACTGATATAATTCATAAAGAAATTTACTGAAAAACAATTCTTTGATGCACACATGCTCTTACTAGTTATTACACATAAAATTAAAGTTACATACTGGTGAGATGGGGGGGCTTGTTTACGTAATATAAATAATAATAAAGATACACTAATATGATGCCTACATGTTGAAGAATTATAGTCTTCTTTCCATAATTAAATCTTTATGTTTCTGTGAGAATAGTAAAAACACTACAGGTTATAATGTGACTGAAGCATTTGAGGGTATGTCTGTAGACTGCTGCATGGTACGATGACATGCTCAGTGCAAAGGCTATAAGCCACATCTTGAGAACCACCATGAAGTCGCACAATACAACACAGGTGATTGCTTCTGGAAACACATGAAATTCATTGCACATGCACTTTCCAGTTCAGCCTTGGTGACTGTTTCTAGAAACCTTTTATAGTTTTCAGTATCTTTATGACCCTTACATATTCACATTCAGTTACCTGACCCCACATGGGGACAATACCCACACGTCAAGAAACCAAAGCTACCTAGCCTATGGCATTTTGCGCTGGCATGTGTGCATGTGGAAGCCAGAGGTTAATGTTGGGTATCTCCTTCTATCACTCTCCACCTCGTCTATGGAGCAAAGTCTCCCTCTGATTTGGCCAGAGTGCCTAGCCAGCAAGCCCTCATGGTCCAAACTCGGCTCCCCCAATTGTAGGATTGCCCATGTGCTGTGAGGATCAGTTGTTGAGGTACTGAGAATCTGGACTCGGGTCCTCACGCTTGGGTATTAGCCATTTTATTAACTAAGCCATCTTCCCAGTCCTCAGATACCACAATCTTTTAGTAATGATAGAGAACAACCAATACAATCACCATGAACAACAAACACAACAGTTGTTAACATCCTTAACCATCAGAGCAATGCAAATCATCTTACACCTGTCAGAATGGCTAAATTCAAGTGATAGCTCATGTTGACAAGGAGGTAGAGCAAGGAGAACACTCCTCCACTGCTAATGGGAGTGAAAACTTGCACAACCATCATTTAAAAATCTATATGACAGTTTCTCAGAAAATTGGAAATCCATCTACCTCAAGATCCAGATATACCACTTTTTGGCCTATACCCAAAGGTCACTCCTTCCTACCACAAGGATAATTGCTCAACTATATTCATAGCAGTTTTATTCATAATAGCCAGAAAGTGGAGACAACCTAGATGTCCCTCAACTGAAGAATGGATACAGAAAATGTAGTGCACCTACACATGGAATACTACTCAGCTATTAAAAACAAATAACATCTTGAAATTTACAGACATGGAGGAATAAGCAGGCGGGACTAAGAAGAGGTAACTAAGGAACTACATGGCAGGACTTAGAATAAATGGGTTAATAATTTATGAGCTAGTTGGAAACAAGCCCTAGTTATGAGGCCTAGACATTCTTAATAAATGTCTCCAAGTCATTATTTGGGAGTTGGTGGTCCCAAAGAAAGTCCCATTACAAGGTAGGAGGAAAATGAAGACAGTGAGTGCTGAGAAAGACAGCTGGAATTGAGGTGCATTTCTGGAGCTAGGCAGAAACTAAATGCAATGAAAACTCCAGGAATCCATGAGAGTGAGCCTAGCTAACACTCCTAGTAATGGTGGATACAGAGCCTGAACCAGCCATCCCCTGTGACCAGGCAAGACTTCCAGTGGAGGAATTGGGACAGCAACCCATCCACAAAACCTTCGACATACAATTTGTCCTGACTACAAGATGTGTTGTGGTAAAGATGGCACAGAAATTGGGGAAGTGGCCTATCAATGACTGGTCCAGTTTCAGACCCGTGCCACAAGAGGGACCCATCCCTGATACTGCCTGGAGGGTCAGGACCATGAATCTAGATAGCCCAAAATCCTAGGATAATACCAAAAACAAATCACCAAATAAATGAATGAATAAATAAAGTCAATGAGATGATTTCTAAGGATATTCTACTGTACTCATAGACCAGTGTCTACCCCGATTATCATTAGAGAGGCTTCATCCAGCAACTGATGGAAACAGATGCAGAGACCCACAGCCAAACATTAGGGGGAGCTCAGGGTGTACTGCAGAAGAGGGTTTGAAAGATTATAGGAGCCAGGGGAGTCAAGAAAACCACAAGGAAGCCCACTGGGGTTCACAGAGACTGAGCTGACAATCAGGAGCCCTGCATAGGGCTGACCGAGGTCCTCTACATATATGTCATGCTTGTGCTGCTTGGTCTTCTTGTGGAGCTCCTAAAAGTGGGAGTGGGGGCTGTCTCTGAATCCTGCCTGCTTTTGAACCCCTTCTCTCCCTACTGGACTGCCTCATCCAGCCTTAATATGAGGGAAGTTGCCCAGGCTCGTTGCAACTCGATATGCCATGTTTGGTTGATATACCTGGGAGGCCTGCCCTGTTATGAAGGGAAATGGAGGAGGAATGGATTGGTGGTCGAGGTAGAGGGGAGAGATTGGGGAGAAACTGGAATCAGAATGTAATATATGAGAGACGAATTAAAAAAAAAAAAAGACAATTTCAATGCTTGCAGGGTAGAAAAGAGCATGTGGAGCATGTGTTGCTCTTCCAGTGACCTGAATTTTATTTCCAGCGTCCACAGCTCTCAGTAACTCCAGATCCAAGGCATCTGATAGGCTTTTTAAGATAAAGATTAAATTGTCCAGAGAAAAACACATTGGATTTAATTATGTGTTACTTTTGAGTTTTTAGTTCCCAGATTTAAAACAATTTTCTAATCACCAAGTTTTCTGTAAGGGAAGAATCCACTTGTCTTCTTCTCCTTGTTAATATACAAAATGTATTTACCAACAAATAAAATACTAGACTTTGCTACTCAGTGCCAAGATGTTTCTGACAGAACTACAGAAGTAACTGCTGCACGTGTTCGGATTCACAGAATCCCACAAAATTGTGAGACAGTTCCTTGATCTGCTCATTGTGATTTGCCAGATGCAGCCACTCTTTAATGGCATGTTTAACTTTTAAAAAAGAAAAAAAAAAGCTGTAAGGAAAGTACATTGGTATGCTTTTGCATTTGTGCATCAACATCTTTTATGTTTTAAGTGAGTACAATGTGAGAGGCAGAACTTTCTGTTTGTTTCATAAATAACGGTGCGTGTAAAATGAAGTCTATTGCTATAATTTGGCCATATGCTGGTTGGAACCATGTTAAGAAGATTAAACAGGAATTTTATCTTGCCAGGTGGTGTAGTTGTATATATAATCCCGGCACTCAGGAAGATCAGGAGGTCTAGGCCAGCCTGAGTTACATATCAAGATGCCATCTCCAAACAAAGTAAAAGAATACTTTTTAAAACAAGGAATCTTGTCTTAAACAGTCTACATGTATATGTACTCTGTTTGCCTGTAGTTTGAACAAAATGTTGCAAAAATGTTGGTAAAACTAAAAAAGTTCTGCCAGTGGCATACTTTCTCAGAATTAGCCTTTTAAACATTTTTCTTACATGCATGTGTGCACATACCAACACAGACATATGGCAGGCAGAGGACAACTTGTAGGAGTTGATTTTTCCCTTTCATCAATAGGTCCAAGGGAGCTAGCACAGGTCATTGGGCTTGGAGGCTAGGGTCTTTACCAGACGAGTCATCTTGAGGTTTCTAACCTAATTTAAAGAGCTTGGAGTAGTGTTTTTTTTTTCCCAAAGTTCTTTCCAAGACCTGTGGACTCTATGTTGTAGAATGGGGTCTATAATGAAATCAAGGTACATTGCCCAAACCTTCTATGGAAAATATAGAAGTTCCTATAATGTTTCTCTAAAGAACCAGTTTTTTCTCGGTCTACCCCAGTGTGTAACTCTACTGTGCTTTAGTGGTGGCGCCGTGTATCTCAGTCTAGCTCTCCAAATGCTCTGTCAGTCCCCAAGACTCCCTTGGAAATCTCTTTTGCTTAATTCATCTAGAGTTACTTTCTTCTCTGTAAAATTTGAAACAAGGTTGCATTTACAACATGGGAAATGTTATTTGTGAGTCTTTAACTTTTAAAATCAACCTAAAACCAAACCCAAAATACAATTTTTTGCCACCGAAATGATTTTTAATGGCAGGGCCCTGGGCATCCCCAGGAGGTGTTGCAGGACATTGTACTTTCAAAGATCTCTGTAAAAGGCCGTGTCTCAAAAAGAAAAAATGACATTTACAGAATAGTGTCTAGAACTAGAAATCCTTGTGTTAATAGAATAATACAGGTATAGAAAGTCAAACACTACATGTTGTCTCTCACAAACAGAAACTGGGAGCATAGGGTTAAATGTAGGGGAAATGAATGGAAACTCAAAAGGAGACAATGAGAGGAAGATGTCTTGAGGGTGGTTGCCAGTGGAACACATGTGACATAAGAACAGAATGCACACTATGCACGAGGAGGAAGAGAACCAGCAAGAAGTGAGCAAAAGAATGAAGGAGAGCAATAAAAACAAAGTATGTATGAAATGTCACAGTGAGGAGCTAGAGAAATGGCTCCTCGGGAGCGCCTGTTGCTCTTCATAAAACGAGGGCTTAGTTCCCAGCTCCTACATAGTGCCTTGAGCCATCCATAACTGCAGTTCAGGCAGGGGGAATACAATCCCACTTCTGGCTGCCTCGGGCGCTAGGCATGCATATGATACACATACATACATACATACATACATACATACAAGAAAAATACTTAATACACTTGAAACTGAATTCAATTACATTTTAAAGTCATAATGAAATCTGTTACCTTGTATGCTAACTTAATAAACAATAAATAAATAAATAATCCCAGCCAAACATATTGAGAAATGTTGAACATCATCGCCATGTGTGTTATATTCTCCATATTGTATACAAAGAACCCTTCTAGGAAGAAGCAAAAGTCACATGTACAGTAAAGACGGGGAGTCACAGTGACATCAGGAGTCCCCAGTTGGAAGGAGCTGTAGCTCTGGACGTTCCCAATGTTAAATTAATCTTTATTACATCTTCTCCATCTCATAATAGTATCTCTTAACTACCTAAATAGAGTTCCTACCCGCCATCACTCTTGGCCTTTCTTGTGAAGGTAGCAGCCTCGTAGTCAGGAAAGCTGAGTTTTGTCGAGTAGCAAGCACATGCATGCTGTTTCAAAGAACCTCACATTTCAGAAGGACTTTTCCCTAATAAACACGGACTCCGAGCAGGTGTGTTGCACTTTCACCATGCAATTACCTCACTGCTGCACAGTTTTATGTCTTTGTGCTCCTCAAGTTGGACCTAGATTTCTCTGCAAACCATTTCACAAGCAAAAGCAGCTAACAGGGAAGCAGAGTCGGGGAGCTAACATCCTGATTCCTCGTGACCAGGAGATACGGACTTACCTTCCAAAGAACAGTCAAAAGAGCATGAAGGATTAAGCAAAGAAGTTAGTCATTTGCAAAGCTAAAACTAATATAATGTTTGAGTTATATAAAAATGATACGAATTAGAGATAAGTAAATAAGTTAAAAATTTTCTAGTTGGGAAATGAAAGTCCTATTGGTTTTCTATTGCTGCACCAATTTCCGATCTGGCCATCTGTGGATCCCCTCTGAGCCTCACTGTGCTGAACTTGGACCAGAGCTGCAGTCTCATCTGAAATGGGGCTCTTTCCCAGCCACTTAGATATTGGCAGAACTCCTTTCCATGCAGTTGTGTGACCAAAACTGGCACTCTCTTGCTGCCAGCACCAGACTGCTCTCTTCTCCAGAAGTCATTCTTAGGTCCTTGTCATGGGACCCTCGTCTTTCAAGTCATAGTAGCTCAGTTCTTGAAGAAGAACTAGGAGTTCTAGGAGAACTTTTTCAAAAAAGCTCAGCTAGCCCCTCTCTGAAAAGCTCAAGCACATCTGAGCTGATCGATCTATCGTAAGAGTCAACTGATCAGTGACCTTGGCATTGGAATACTGCCCACATTTTTCACAGGTCCATTTATCCTCAAGAGGAAGAGATGACATACAGACCACAAGAGTAACCAACAGAGATAAATGGGAGGGGGAGAAATGGAGAAACTGAGAAACAGGCACACTTTTTAAGCATATATTTCATCTTCTTACAGCCAAAAGGACAGGTACACATCACTTGCTTTTGAGGAATATACTAGTCATGGAGGCAGACTAGTTTCTAGCAAGTTTTCATATAAAATCTTGTTAAGTTTATTCATAGTATTCTGATAAAACCAATTGATAAAAATGTAGGAGGCAAGTGAGCGCATGAGTGAATGTGTATTGTTTGCCATGGGCACAGCCATGTTACAGACCCCAAAACCTCAGCCCCATGAAAGGGACAAAACCTTCCCCAGGTGAAACTCAGAGGTGTGGCAAAAAGCCTTCCTCTGGTCCATTTGGGAATATTGATATAGTGTACAGAAAATATCCACTGTAGCTTTCTTTACTGGATGTTTACAGCCTGACGACTGCTCCCTTATAGAGATTGTTCCTAGTAAGATTAGCTAAACCTGCCTCCTTATTCAGCTGAACACCATAAACCCCACCTCTTTGTTCACCTGTACATAATAAACACACTGGGCTTCCAGGATGCTGCAGCTTCTCCATCAGGGAATGCGGACCACGAATTCTAGATGCTCTGTTTACTTACATCTGTCTTTCTTCAGTGTCAATCATTTCTTGATTCCATTGTTAACCTCTGGTTAGGGTTCTGGGACCCAAGCTATGCAAGGATACAACACAAAGAAAAGCCATTCTGGTAACTCTTCATGGTGATCAACAAACCATGTGATTTATTTATATTTTGTGTGTCATCTGAAGCTCTGAACATCCCCTGATTTTCATCCATTTCCCCTTAACTTCCTAACAAGTTTCCTCCTACGTTAGCTGAGATAGTTTCTCATTTGTTTTTGTTTTACCTTATACTCCACAAGAATGTAGGCAATTGTTGAATTTTTTAATTACAGAAGGTAATGAAAAGAATCACATGTTCCTAGATTTTAGATTTTCTTGGTGGATAATTCTCCTTTTGCTTATCTAAGCATTCCCCCTGGATGACTTCACCCATGGCTGCCACTTTATCTACCTTCTCAAACACAAGCTGATGAATCTCACATTCACAGTTATTGCTCTGAAATCTCTACTAAGTTCCACTTATAGGATCAACCCTTCCTAGATATCTATAACTACCTACTCCTCAACACATTCAACTTAATAAATTCTAATTCTAATTTATTATTGGCTACAGTCAAACCTCCTCTTTTTTTCCCACGTTTCCTTTGGTTGATAGCACTACCATTCCCTTAGCAATAAAAAGTTGGCGAGAGTACAGTGGAGGGGACATGAGAGGGACTTTCCAAGACTCACAATGAGTTGATCAAACATTGAGGGTGAACGTTGGTAAATAAAGGGAAGCTGTACTGACTAAACTAACTGATTTAGCAAGTCTTAATAAAACTGGATTTTTAAGAAGAGGTTGACAGATAGGCTTGAAAAAGATACAGGCACCTGATTAATGTTTGCCTACACAAGACTCTCAGTTGGATTCAGAGAATCCGTGATCAGGTGAAGGTAGGGAAGAACTTTCCGTGAAAGAAATAGTTGGGTCCTGGTACATCTGGAACCAAAGCATTTCAACTAGAAAATGCAGTATCGGTGGGCTTGGGAAGAAAAGGAAAGCCAGCATGGTAACGTGCTTTATATCCAGCGCTTGACAGAGACAGGGAATAGATCTCTCAAAGCTCTGCCAGAATTTTTGGGTTTACTCTGAACGATAAATGGAGCCACTGTTTTAAACAGAAGACAAGAAGATAAAATTGTGCTCTTAAATCCTCTTCTGACTGTATGGTGGAGAGTAGGTAGCAGGCATGGGGAGAAGCTGGGCGGGGATCCCCTGGGATGTTCCATAGTGATCCAGATGAGAAGCATCAGTGGCTGGAACAAAGTGACAGCCAGAGCTGGGGAAGGGGAGCTGCTGCCTAAGGCAAACTCCTGGAAGACTCTCACGGATAACCTTCTGGCTGTGATTCGGGGAGTATATTGTCGGCACAACAAAACTAATATTACATCAATTCCAAATGTCTTAACATTACACTGAGTTGCCATTTCTTCAGGTTCAGAACCTCAAAGCAACAACATTACAGTGCTCAAAGTACACATTTTTATGGATTTTTTTATAGCCAGGCAGTATTTAGGTGATTAAAAGAGAGACTGCAATAGAGAAAATGAGATGGCAATACAGAGATGAACTCAATTCCAAATATATATCATGAAGGAATTGAAGGCCTGTGGATAAAAAAAATTACTGAGAGGAAAAAATGGACAGGGGGTAATCCTGATACAGACAACTTGAGAGGATTCCTGCAGAAAGCAGATAACGCTAGAAAAATATCTCCTGGGAAGAATGGCTAACAGTGAGTTTGGCCGGATGTAGAGAGCCATCAGAGATTAAGGGTGAGAGAATCTTATAAAACTGACAAATTCAGAAGCCCAAAGATCAAGACTTACTAAGAGAAGGGCATGGATGCAGTAACACCAACTCTAATGCAGGCACCTGTTAATAAGGCAGAAGTCTGCCACAAACCCGGGCTTTATATATTGTAGACTCGCTGGGGTTGTAGAGTGAGTCCCTGTCTCAGAGAGATGGAGTGTGGAAGAAGGGAAGAAGGGAGAGACAGGTGGGGAGGGCATAGAGTTAAATGGGAGTGGTGGCTCACAACTGTAATCCTACCACACCTGAGACTGATCCAAGAGATTTACTCTAGCTTCAAGGCCAGTTTGGGCCACCCCGTGAGAATGTCTCAAAATATCAAAAACAAACAAAGAAGGATCAGAAAAAACATAACTAAAATTTAGTCAAAGGAAGAGTCTTTGTCAATGGACATATGAAAAAATCTACTACTTTGTGTTTCAAGATCATGTTCTCCAATATATAAAAAATTCTGTATGCTTGTAAATAACTCCTTGATAAACCTTGTCTAGCATTAATATTAAATACTTATATAAATTGTTGACATGTTTATAATTCTAATCCTCCTCAAATCATATTCCATTGTCTATAATGTCTGTCTAAGAAGAAGACATATAGACTAAAATATCTCATACTTTTTTCTCCTTTTATTAAAAACGGGATTTTTCTCATATATCTTAATGAAGGTTTTCTCTTCCTTCCCTCTACTCCTCCCAGTTTCTTCCCTCCTCCTCTCCAATCCAGCTCTACTCCAATTCTATCTCTCAGAAAACAAACAGGCTCCTAAAAATAATAATAGAACAGAATAGGATAGACCAGAATAACATAAATCAAAGCCAACATATTGAAATCGGACAAATCAAGCAAACAGGAGGAAAAGAGTCTGTGATGGTTTGAATATGCTTGGCCAATAGAAAATGGCCAAGCATATTAGAAGGTGTGGCCATTTGGGAGTGGGAATGGCCTTGTTGGGAGGAAGTGAGTCACTGTGGGAAGTGAGCTTTGAGGTCCTATGCTCAAGCTCTACCCAGTACAGAAGAGAGCCTCCTCCTGGCTGCCTGCAGAAGAGAGTTTCCTCCTGGCTGCCTTTGAATCAAGAGGTAAAATTCTAAGTTCCTCCAGCACCGAGTCTGTCTACATGATGGCATACTTCCTACCATAATAATAATAGACTGAGCCTCTGAAACTGTAAGCCAGCCCTCAATTAAATTTTTTATAAGAGTTGCCTTGGTCATGGTGTCTTGTCATAGCAATAAAACCCTATCTAAGACAGAGCCCAAGAGGAGACACATGAATCAGAGACCACCTTGTTCACAAGCGCCCCATAAACACATTACACTAGAGCCATGATCTATATGCAGAAGACTGGATACAGATCTGTACAGGCCTGTGCATGCTGCCTCAGTCTGTGTGTTCATATGTGCTGCTGTGCTCATTTTGACTTAGAGAGCCCGTATGTGCGTGTGTGTGTGTGTGTGTGTATGTGTGTGTGTGTGTGTGTGTGTGTATGTCTGTGTGTCCCATCCCCCTTGGTTCTTACACTCTTTCAGTCTCCTCTTCCACAGGATTTCCTGACCTTTATCCAAATCATATGTCCTTTGCAGCACAAAAGTGTTTCAGTTGCAGGAGGTCCCACTTGTTAACTATTGAACACAGTGCATATGCAAACAGCGTTCTGTTCAGAAAGTTTCCTGTGTCAATGAGTTCAAGGGTATCCCCACTTTCTCTTCTATAAGATTCAGTATATCTGGTTTTATGCGGTCTTCAATCTGCTTGGAGTTGAATATTGTACAGAGTTAAAAGTATGGATCAAGGCTATTCAGATCCTGAAGCAGATATTTGAAGGCTCCCGCCAGGGCTTGCTGGACTCACCAGAGCACACTGACTCCTCCCAGCCGGCCTCCTGGGTGCCCCTCTGGCCTCTTGCAGGACCTGGAGATGTGGTGTTGTAGCCCAGGCTGTTCTGGATCCCCAAGTGGAGATCTGAAGACTCCCGCCAGAGGCCTCAGGACTGGAACCTAAGCTCTGTGGTGCCGACTCACCTGAGCAAGCTGTGTGCTCCCAGTCTGCCTCCAGGTGTGCACCAGGCCTCTTGCACTTCCTGGAGACCAAGTGCTGTGGCCCAGGCTGTTCAGATCCTGAAGCAGACACCTGAAGGCTCCCGCCAGGGCCTGCTGGACTCACCAGAACACACTGACTCCTCCCAACTGGCCTCCCGGGTACCCCTCTGGCCTCTTGCAAGACCTAGAGATGTGGTGTTGTAGACTTTTTTAGAACTTAATGAAAATGAAGACACAACATACCCAAATCTATGGGACACAATGAAAGCAGTGCTAAGAGGAAAACTCATAGCCCTGAGTGCCTCCAAAAAGAAAATGGAGAGAGCATACATTACCAGCTTAATGACACACCTGAAAGCTCTGGAACAAAAAGAAGCTATTTCACCCAGGAGGAGTAGAAGGCAGGAAATCATCAAACTCAGGGCTGAAATCAATCAAGTAGAAACAAAGAGAACCATACAAAGAATCAACAAAACCAGGAGCTGGTTCTTTGAGGAAATCAACAAGATAGATAAACCATTAGCCAGACCAACCAAACGGCACAGAGACAGTATACAGATTAACAAACTTAGAAATGAAAGGGGAGATATAACAAGAGAAACTGAGGAAATTCAAAAAATCATTAGATCCTACTACAAAAGCCTATACTCAACACAATTGGAGAATCTGGAGGAAATGTACAGTTTCCTAGACAGATATATGACACCAAAACTAAATCAGGATCAAATAGATCAACTAAACAGTCCCATAACACCTGAAGAAATAAAAAGGGTCATAGAATGTCTCCCAACCAAAAAAAGCACGGGACCAGATGGCTTCAGTACAGAATTATTTTTTTTTGTTTGTTTAAAATTTTTTTTATTCGATATATTTTTTTTTTACATTTCAAATGATTTCCCCTTTTCTAGCCCCCCCACTCCCCGAAAGTCCCGTAAGCCCTCTTCTCTCCCCCTGTCTTCCCACAAACCCCTTCCCACTTCCAGTTCTGGTTTTGCTGAATACTTCTTCACTGAGTCTTTCCAGAACCAGGGGCCACTCCTCCTTTCTTCTTGTACCTCATTTGATGTGTAGATTATGTTTTGGGTATTCCAGTTTTCTAGGTTAATATCCACTTATTAGTGAGTGCATACCATGATTCACCTTTTGAGTCTGGGTTTCCTCACTTAGTATGATGTTCTCTAGCTCCATCCATTTGCCTAAGAATTTCATGAATTCATTGTTTCTAATGGCTGAATAGTACTCCATTGTGTAGATATACCACATTTTTTGCATCCACTCTTCTTTTGAGGGATACCTGGGTTCATTCCAGCATCTGGCAATTATAAATAGGGCTGCTATGAACATAGTAGAGCATGTATCCTTATTACATGGTGGGGAATCCTCTGGGTATATGCCCAGGAGTGGTATAGAAGGATCTTCTGGAAGTGAAGTGCCCAGTTTTCAGAGGAAATGCCAGACTGATTTCCAGAGTGGTTGTACCAATTTGCAACCCCACCAGCAGTGGAGAAGTATTCCTCTTTCTCCACACCCTCTCCAACACCTGCTGTCTCCTGAATTTTTTTATTTTTTAGAGCAGTCAGCGCTCTTTTTTTTTTTTTATTCGATATAATTTATTTACATTTCAAATGATTTCCCCTTTTCTAGCCCCCCCCTCCCCGAAAGTCCCATAAGCCCCCTTCTCTTCCCCTGTCCTCCCTCCCACCCCTCCCCAGTTCCCCGTTCTGGTTTTGCCAAATACTGTTTCACTGAGTCTTTCCAGAACCAGGGACCACTCCTGCTTTCTTCTTGTATCTCATTTGATGTGTGGATTATGTTTTGGGTATTCCAGTTTTCTAGGTTAATAACCACTTATTAGTGAGTGCATACCATGATTCACCTTTTGAGTCTGGGTTACCTCACTTAGTATGATGTTCTCTAGCTCCATCCATTTGCCTAAGAATTTCATGAATTCATTGTTTCTAATGGCTGAATAGTACTCCATTGTGTAGATATACCACATTTTTTGCATCCACTCTTCTGTTGAGGGATACCTGGGTTCTTTCCAGCATCTGGCAATTATAAATAGGGCTGCTATGAACATAGTAGAGCATGTATCCTTATTACATGGTGGGGAATCCTCTGGGTATATGCCCAGGAGTGGTATAGCAGGATCTTCTGGAAGTGAGGTGCCCAGTTTTGGGAGGAACCGCCAGACTGATTTCCAGAGTGGTTGTACCCATTTGCAACCCCACCAGCAGTGGAGGAGTGTTCCCCTTTCTCCGCACCCTCTCCAACACCTGCTGTCTCCTGAATTTTTAATCTTAGCCATTCTGACTGGTGTAAGATGAAATCTTAGGGTTGTTTTGATTTGCATTTCCCTAATGACTAATGAAGTTGAGCATTTTTTAAGATGCTTCTCCGCCATCCGAAGTTCTTCAGGTGAGAATTCTTTGTTTAACTCTGTACCCCATTTTTTAATAGGGTTGTTCGGTTTTCTGGAGTCTAACTTCTTGAGTTCTTTATATATATTGGATATTAGCCCTCTATCTGATGTAGGATTGGTGAAGATCGTTGGTTGCCCATCTGTCCTCTTGATGGTGTCCTTTGCCTTACAGAAACTCTGTAACCTTATGAGGTCCCATTTGTCAATTCTTGCTCTTAGAGCATACGCTATTGGTGTTCTGTTCAGAAACTTTCTCCCTGTACCGATGTCCTCAAGGGTCTTCCCCAGTTTCTTTTCTATTAGCTTCAGAGTGTCTGGCTTTATGTGGAGGTCCTTGATCCATTTGGATGTCTCCTGAATTTTTAATCTTAGCCATTCTGACTGGTGTAAGGTGAAATCTCAGGGTTGTTTTGATTTGCATTTCCCTAATGACTAATGAAGTTGAGCATTTTTTAAGATGCTTCTGCGCCATCCGAAGTTCTTCAGGTGAGAATTCTTTGTTTAACTCTGTACCCCATTTTTTTTAATTTTTTTTATTCGATATAATTTATTTACATTTCAAATGATTTCCCCTTTTCTAGCCCCCCCCACTCCCCAAAAGTCCCGTAAGCCCCCTTCTCTTCCCCTGTCCTCCCATCCACCCCTTCCCACTTCCCCGTTCTGGTTTTGCTGAATACTGTTTCACTGAGTCTTTCCAGAACCAGGGGCCACTCCTCCTTTCTTCTTGTACCTCATTTGATGTGTGGATTATGTTTTGGGTATTCCAGTTTTCTAGGTTAATATCCACTTATTAGTGAGTGCATACCATGATTCACCTTTTGAGTCTGGGTTACCTCACTGAGTATGATATTCTCTAGCTCCATCCATTTGCCTAAGAATTTCATGAATTCATTGTTTCTAATGGCTGAATAGTACTCCATTGTGTACCCCATTTTTGAATAGGGTTGTTTGGTTTTCTGGAGTCTAACTTCTTGAGTTCTTTATATATATTGGATATTAGCCCTCTATCTGATGTAGGATTGGTGAAGATCTTTTCCCAATTTGTTGGTTGCCGATTTGTCCTCTTGATGGTGTCCTTTGCCTTACAGAAACTTTGTAATTTTATGAGGTCCCATTTGTCAATTCTTGCTCTTAGAGCATACGCCATTGGTGTTCGGTTCAGAAACTTTCTCCCTGTACCGATGTCCTCAAGGGTCTTCCCCAGTTTTTTTTCTATTAGCTTCAGAGTGTCTGGCTTTATGTGGAGGTCCTTGATCCATTTGGATTTGAGCTTAGTACAAGGAGACAAGAATGGCTCAATTCGCATTCTTCTGCATGCTGACCTCCAGTTGAACCAGCACCATTTGTTGAAAAGGCTATCTTTTTTCCATTGGATGTTTTCAGCCCCTTTGTAGAGGATCAAGTGGCTATAGGTGTGTGGGTTCATTTCTGGATCTTCAATCCTTTTCCAATGATCCTCCTGCCTGTCACTGTACCAATAGCATGCAGTTTTTAACACTATTGCTCTGTAGTATTGCTTGAGGTCAGGGATACTGATTCCCCCAGACTTTCTTTTGTTGCTGAGAATAGTTTTAGCTATCCTGGGTTTTTTGTTATTCCAGATGAATTTGATAATTGCTCTTTCTAACTCTGTGAAGAATTGAGTTGGGATTTTGATGGGTATTGCATTGAATCTGTAGATTGCTTTTGGCAAAATGGCCATTTTAACTATATTGATTCTACCGATCCATGAGCATGAGAGGTTTTCCCATTTTTTGAGGTCTTCTTCCATTTCCTTCTTCAGAGTCTTGAAGTTCTTGTCATACAGATCTTTCACATGTTTGGTAAGAGTCACCCCAAGATACTTTATACTGTTTGTGGCTTTTGTGAAGGGGGTCATTTCCCTAGTTTCTTTCTCAGCCTGCTTATCCTTTGAGTATAGGAAGGCCACTGATTTGCTTGAGTTGATTTTATAACCTGTCACTTTGCTGAAGTTGTTTATCAGCTGTAGGAGTTCTCTAGTGGAGTTTTTTGGGTCACTTAGGTAAACTATCATGTCATCTGCAAATAATGATAGTTTGACTTCTTCCTTTCCAATTTGCATCCCTTTGACCTCCTTACGTTGTTGAATTGCCTGAGCTAGTACCTCAAGTACAATATTGAAAAGATAAGGAGAAAGGGGGCAGCCCTGATTTTAGTGGGATTGCTTCAAGTTTCTCTCCATTTAGTTTGATGCTGGCTTCAGGTTTGCTGTATATTGCTTTTACTATGTTTAGGTATGGGCCTTGAATTCCTGTTCTTTCCAGGACTTTAAGCATGAAAGGATGCTGAATTTTGTCAAATGCTTTTTCAGCATCCAATGAAATGACCATGTGGTTTTTTTCTTTGAGTTTGTTTATGTAGTGGATTGCATTGATGGATTTCCGTATATTGAACCAACCCTGCATTCCCAGGATAAAGCCTACTTGATCATGGTGGATGATCGTTTTGATGTGTTCTTGGATTCGGTTGGCAAGAATTTTATTGAGTATTTTTGCATCGATGTTCATAAGGGAAATTGGTCTGAAGTTCTCTTTCTTTGTTGGATCTTTGTGTGGTTTTGGTATCAGCGTAATTGTGGCTTCATAGAAGGAATTGGGTAGTGTTCCTTCTGTTTCTATTTTGTGGAATAATTTGAAGAGTATTGGTGTTAACTCTTCTTTGAAGGTCTGATAGAATTCTGCACTGAAGCCATCTGGTCCTGTGCTTTTTTTGGATGGAAGACTTTCTATGACTCCTTCTATTTTTTAGGCATTATGGGACTGTTTAGATGATCTGTTTGGTCCTGATTTAATTTTGGTATTTGGTATCTGTCAAGGAAATTGTCCATTTCCTCCAGATTCTCCAATTGTGTTGAGTACAGGCTCTTGTAGTAGGATCTGATGATTTTTTGGATTTCCTCAGTTTCCATTGTTATATCTCCCTTTTCATTTCTAAGTTTGTTAATTTGGGTACTTTCTCTGTGCCCTTTGGTCAGTCTGGCTAAGGGTTTATCTATCTTGTTGATTTTCTCAAGGAACCAGCTCCTGGTTTTGTTGATTCTTTGTATGGTTTTCTTTGTTTCTACTTGATTGATTTCAGCCCTGAGTTTGATGATTTCCTGCCTTCTGCTCCTCCTGGGTGAAATAGCTTCTTTTTGTTCCAGGGCTTTCAGGTGTGTCATTAAGCTGGTAATGTATGCTCTCTCCATTTTCTTTTTGGAGGCACTCAGGGCTATGAGTATTCCTTTTAGCACTGCTTTCATTGTATCCCATAGATTTGGGTATGTTGTGTCTTCATTTTCATTGTGTTCTAAAAAGTCTTTATTTCTTTCTTTATTTCTTCCTTGACCAAGGTATCATTGAGTAGAATATTGTTCAATTTCCACGTGTTTGTGGGTTTTCTGTTGTTTTTGTTGCTATTGAAGACCACTTTTACTCCATAGTGATCTGATAGGAGGCATGGGATTAGTTTGATCTTCTTATATTTGTTGAGGTCTGTCTTGTGACCAATTATATGGTCGATTTTGGAGAAGGTACCATGAGGTGCTGAGAAAAAGGTATATTCTTTTGCTTTAGGATAGAATGTTCTATATATATATCTGTTAAATCTAATTGGTCCAAAGCTTCAATTAGTTTCATTGTGTCCCTGTTTAGTTTCTGTTTTCCTGATCGGTACATTGAGGAAAGTGCAGTGTTGAAGTAACCCACAATTATAGGGTTAGGTGCAATGTGTGCTTTGAGCTTTAATAACATTTCTTTTACGAAAGAGGGTGCCCTTGCATTTGGAGCATAGATGTTCAGGATTGAGAGTTCTTCTTGTTGTATTTTTCCTTTGACCAGCAAGAAGTGTCCCTCAGAGTCTCTTTTGATGACTTTGGGTTGAAAGTCAATTTTATCTGATATTAAAATGGCTACTCCAGCTTGTTTCCTGAGACCATTTGCTTGTAAAATTATCTTCCAGCCTTTTACTCTAAGGTAGTGTTTGTCTTTGACCCTTAGGTGTGTTTCCTGTAAGCAGCAAAATGTAGGGTCCTGTTTACGTATCCAGTCAGTTAGTCTATGTCTTTTTATTGTGGCATTGAGTCCATTGATGTTAAGAGATATTAAGGAATAATGATTGTTACTTCCTGTCATTTTTGACATTATTTTTTAAATTTGATTGGTTAACTTCTTTTAAGTTTGATGAAAGGTTACTATCTTGCTTTTTCCAGGGTGAAGTTTCCCTCCTTGTATTGGTGTTTTCCTCCTATTATCCTTTGTAGGGCTGGGTTTGTGGATAGATATTGGGTAAACTGGGTTTTGTCATGGAATATCTTAGTTTCTCCATCTACGGTGATTGAGAATTTTGCTGGATATAGTAGTTTTGGCTGGTATTTGTGTTCTCTTAGAGTCTGCATGAGATCAGCCCAGGATCTTCTAGCCTTCATAGTTTCAGGTGAAAAGTCTGCTGTGATTCTGATAGGTCTTCCTTTATATGTTACTTGGCCTTTTTCTCTTACTGCCTTTAATATTCTTTCTTTGTTTAGTACATTTGGTGTTTTGATTATTATGTGACAGGAAGTATTTCTGTTCTGGTCCAGTCTGTTTGGAGTTCTGTAGGCTTCTTGTATATTCATGGGCATCTCTCTCTTTAGGTTAGGGAAATTTTCCTCCATAATTTTATTGAAGATATTTGCTGCCCCTTTAAGTTGTAAATCTTCACTCTCATCTATGCCTATAATCCTTAGGTTTGGTCTTATCATTGTGTCCTGGATTTCCTGGATATTTTGGGTTACAAGCTTTTTGCTTTTTGCATTTTCTTTAACTGTTGAGTCCATGGTTTCTATGGTATCTTCAGCATCTGAGATTCTTTCTTCTATCTCTTGTATTCTGTTGTTGATATTTGCATCTATGTCCACTGATTTCTTCCCAAGGCTTTCTATCTCCAAAGTTGTCTCCCTTTGAGTTTTCTTAGTTGTTTCTACTTCTGATTTTAGATCCTGGATGGTTTTGCTTAGCTCCTTCACTTGCTTGTTTGTGCTTTCCTGTAATTCTTTAAGAGATTTTTGTGTTTCCTCTTTCATGACCTCAGCCTGTTGACCAAAGTTCTCCTGTATTTCTTTAAGTGTTTTTTGTGTTTCCTCATTATTGGCTTTTGTATTCTCCTGGATTTCTTTCAATCATTTTTGTGTTTCCCTTGCAAGGGCTTCTAACTTTTGATCCATTTTCTCCTGAATTTCTTTAAGTATGTCCTTCATGTGTTCCTGTACCAGCATCATGACCAGTGATTTTAAATCCAAATCTTGTTTTACTGGTGTGATGGGGTATCCAGGACATGCTGGTAAAGGAGAATTGGGTTCAGATGTTGCCATATTGCCTTGATTTCTGTTAGTGACGTTCCTGCGTTTGCCTTTTGCCATCTAGTTCTCACTGGTGTTAGTTGGTTTTGTCAATGCTGGACTCACCAGTGCAAGCTGCCCCTTCCCAGGTGGCCTCTGGTGCACAGCTTACCTCCTGCACTGCCTGGAGACAGGGTGCTGTTGCCCAGGCTGTTCAGATCCCGAAGCAGACACCTGAAGGCTCCTGCTGGGGCCCGCTGGATTCACTGGAGCACACCAACTTCTCCCCGCTGGCCACCCGGAAGCCCCTCTTGCCTCTTTCAGGACCTGGAGATGTGGTGTTGCCGCCCAGGCTGATCTGGATCGGGAAGCGAGAGGTCTGAGGGCTACCGCCAGAGGCCTCAGGACTGAAGCCTAAGCTCTGTGCCACAGGAATGAGCTGTGCTGTGAGCTCCCAGACTGCCTCTGAGTGCACACCAGGTCTCCCGCACTTCCTGGAGACCGAGTGCTGTGGCCCAGGCTGTTCAGATCCCAAAGCAGGCGCCTGAAGGCTCCTGCTGGGGCCCGCTGGATTCACCGGAGCACACCAACTTCTCCCCGCTGGCCTCCTGGAAGCCTCAGTGCAGAATCCTACAGACCTTCATAGAAGACCTAACACCAATACTCTTCAAACTATTCCACAAAATAGAAACAGAAGGAACTCTACCCAACTCGTTCTATGAAGCCACAATTACGCTGATACCAAAACCACACAAATTTCCAACAAAGAAAGAGAACTTCAGGCCAATTTCCCTTATGAATATTGATGCAAAAATACTTAATAAAATTCTTGCCAACCGAATGCAAGAACACATCAAAACGATCATCCACCATGATCAAGTAGGCTTCATCCCAGGGATGCAGGGATGGTTCAATATAAGGAAATCCATCAATGCAATCCCCTACATAAACAAACTCAAAGAAAAAAAACCATATGATCATCTCATTAGATGCAGAAAAAGCATTTGACAAAATTCAGCATCCTTTCATGCTAAAAGTCTTGGAAAGAACAGGAATTCAAGGCCCATACCTAAACATCATTAAAGCAATATACAGCAAACCAGTAGCCAACATCAAACTAAATGGACAGAAACTTGAAGCAATCCCACTAAAATCAGGGACTAGACAAGGCTGTCCTCTCTCTCCATATCTTTTCAAGATAGTACTTGAAGTTCTAGCTAGAGCAATTAGACAACATAAGGAGGTCAAGGGGATACAAATTGGAAAGGAAGAAGTCAAATTATCACTATTTGCAGATGACATGATAGTCTACTTAAGTGACCTGAAAACCTCCACCAGAGAACTCCTACAGCTGATAAACAACTTCAGCAAAGTGGCTGGTTATAAAATCAACTCAAGCAAATCAGTTGCCTTCCTATACTCAAAGGATAAGCAGGCTGAGAAAGAAGTTAGGGAAATGACACCCTTCACAATAGCCATAAATAATATAAAGTATCTTGGTGTGACTCTAACCAAACAAGTGAAAGATCTATACAACAAGAACTTCAGGTCTCTGAAGAAGGAAATCGAAGAAGACCTCAGAAAATGGAAAAATCTGCCATGCTCGTGGATCGGCAGGATTAATATAGTTAAAATGGCCATCTTGCCAAAAGCGATCTACAGATGCAATGCAATCCCCATCAAAACCCCAACTCAGTTCTTCACAGAGTTAGAAAAAGCAATTCTCAAATTCATCTGCAATAACAAAAAACCCAGGATAGCTAAAACTATTCTCAACAACAAAAGAACTTCTGGGGGAATCAGTATCCCTGACTTCAAGCAATACTACAGAGCAATAGTGTTAAAAACTGCATGGTATTGACTCAGTGACAGACAAGTGGACCAATGGAATAGAATTGAAGATCCAGAAATGAATCCACACATGTATGGTCACTTGATATTCAACAAAGGAGCCGAAAACATCCAGTGGAAAAAAGATAGCCTTTTCAACAAATGGTGCTGGTTTAATTGGAGGTCAGCATGCAGAAGAATGCGAATTGATCCATTCTTATCTCCATGTACTAAACTTCACTCCAAGTGGATCAAGAACCTCCATGTAAAACCAGACACACTGAAACTAATAAAAAAGAAACTGGGGAAGACCCTTGAGGACATGGACACAGGGGAAAAGTTCCTGAACAGATCACCAATAGCTTATGCTCTAAGATCATGAATTGACAAATGGGACCTCATAAAATTACAAAGTTTCTGTAAGGCAAAGGATACTGTTAAAAGGACAAAACGGCAACCATCAAATTGGGAAAGGATATTCACCAACCCTACATCTGATAGAGGGCTAATATCCAATATATACAAAGAACTCAAGAAGTTAGACCCCAGGGAACCAAATAACACTATTAAAAAATGGGGTACAGATCTAAACAAAGAATTTTCACCTGAAGAAATTCGGATGGCCGAGAGGCACCTTAAGAAGTGCTCAACATCATTAATCATTAGGGAAATGCAAATCAAAACGACCCTGAGATTTCACCTTACACCAGTCAGAATGGCTAAGGTCAAAAACTCAGGAGACAGCAGGTGTTGGCGAGGATGTGGAGAAAGAGGAACACTCCTCCACTGCTGGTTGGGCTATAAGATGGTACAACCACTTTGGAACTCAGTCTGGTGGTTCCTCAGAAAACTGGACATGACACGTCCCAAGGACCCTGCTATACCTCTCCTGGGCATATACCCAAACGATTCCCTGGCATGCAATAAAGACACATGCTCCATTATGTTCATAGCAGCCTTATATATAATAGCCAGAAGCTGGAAAGAACCCAGATGCCCCTCAAAGGAGGAATGGATACAGAAAATGTATATTTACACAATGGAATACTATTCAGCAATTAGAAACAATGAATTCACAAAATTTTTAGGCAAATGGTTTGATCTGGAAAATATCATCCTAAGTGAGGTAACCCAATCACAAAAGAATACACATGGAATGCAATCTCTGATAAGTGGATATTAATTAGCCCAGAAGCTCTGAATACCCAAGGCAAAAATTGCATACCAAATGATTCCCATGAAGAAGTATGGAGAGAGTCCTGATCCTGGAAAGGATTGATCTAGCATTGGAGGGGAATATAAGGACAGAGAAAAAGGAGGGAGGTGATTAGAGAATGGATGGAAAGAAGAAGGTTTATGGGACATATGGGGAGGGGGGGTCTGGGAAAGGGGAAATCATTTGGAATGTAAACAAAGAATATAGAAAATAAAAATATTTTTAAAAGTATGGATCAATTTAGATTCTTGCACATGTATCCATCTGTTTGGACTAGCAAATTTGTTAAATATGCTGTCCCTTGTCCAGTGCATATTTGTTAGTGGTAATTTTATAAATGTTTCAGTTTTATCTTAACCCAGCTAGCTCCCAAATATTTAAGACAGCACTGTTTTATTTATTTAACAGCTTTAAGGCACAACAACTGAGCCATATTAATATTTCAAGCATCTAACCTAATCTGGCTACCTCCCAGCCAAAATCCCTTTGCATTTTATGGCTTTCTCTGATCCAGCTGTTTTCTCATGATGTCTTCTGGACCCTCTCCTTATGACCGAATCCCTCTTTCCTCTCTCTCCCTCCTGTTCTCTACCCTACTCAGTCACTGGCTGATCAGCTTCTTTTTTTTTTTTCCAAGTATAACTTCCATTTATTTTTCCCAAGTGTTTTTTCCTTCCACCCTTATGAAGCCACCTCCATACATGGGCTTTGTTGGAGGCCGTGGCACAGTGCCAGGAGGTCTGAATCATGGTAAGGGTGTTCAGTCCTTCCGGGTTTCACGAGATCAATTCCTGACGACCTTGTTGTGAATGGCACAGTTCACAGAGTAATGCAGCTTGACACAGAGCTTGGGAAGCACCTGAGCATCCGACACTTGCTTCAGATATGAACCTGACCGCCGAGGGGTCTACAATGCTCCAAATGACGAATTTCTTAATGGCCTTATCCTTGAACACACATCAGCCTCAATGAATTGACTGTCACGGCCCTTTTTGGCATGACTGCTATTTCTTTTTCTTTTTTTGTTTTGTTTTGGTTTGGTTTGGGTTTTGTCATCTTAGAGCCAAGACCCAAAAAAGTTGATCAGCTGCTTTATTGAATCATTTGAAGTAATGGTTAAATAACATTGAGACCAGAGAGTCTCAGAATAAGGATTGCAACCAGATATGGGTGCACAGAAATCAGCATTTAAATAATACAGGAATAGTCTGTACAAAGTGCACACTGATATTATGCCTACATGTATTTCTGGCTTATGAAAAATCAGGTGTGTGTGGGTGTGTGGATTTAAGTCTATGCTTGAATTCATTTCCAGTGATCTACATGTCTGTTTTTGCATTAATATCATGATGTATTTATCACTATAGCTTTGCAGTACTTGAGATCAGGTATGATAATGCCTCCTGCAGCTGTTTTGTTAGTCAGAATTGTTTCACCTCTCCCAGATTTTGTGATTCCATATAAAGCTGAAAATTGTCTTTTCAGGAACTGTAAAGAATTGTGTTGGGATTTTAAAGGGGATTGCACTGAATCTGTAGATCACTTTTGATAGGATAACCATTATTACAATATTTACCCTATCAATCCAAGAGCATGGGAAATCTTTCCAGTTTAAGGTATTTGCTTCAATTTCTTTCTTCAGTGACATGAACTTTTTATCATTAAAGACCTTTTACTTGCTTGATTAGCATTAACCCAAGATATTTAATATTATTTTCGGCAATTGTAAAACGCATTTCTTCCCTACTTGTTTTCTCAATTCATTTGTCATAATGAATATAGTAGAGCTATTGATTTTTGTGAGTTTATTTTGTATCCAGCTACTATGCTAAAAGTGTTTATCTGATGCAGGAGTTTCCTGTTGGAAATTTTAGGGTCACTTATATCATATCATCTGCAAATAATGGTAGTTTGATTTCTTTCTTTCCAATTTGTATCCCCTTGATCTCCTTTAGTTGTCCTACTGCACTAGCTAAACTTCAATCACTATACTGAATAGATATGGAGAGAGGGAACAATCTTGTCATATTCCTGATTTTAGTGGAATGGCTTTAAGTTTCCATTTAAGTTGATTTTGGCTATGAGCTTGTTATAAAGTGACTTTGTTAATGTTGAGTTATTACTCTTGTAGCCCTAATATCTTTAGTACATTATTATGAAGAGAATTTAGGTTTGCAAAGGACTTTTCTGTATATAATAAGATAACCATGTGGCTATGGGCTTGTTGTAAAGTGACTTTTATGTTGAGTTGTCTCTTGTAGCCCTAATATCTTCAGGACATTATTATGAAGGGAATTTAGGTTTGTCAAAGGACTTTTCTGTATATAATAAGATGACCATGTGGTTTTTGTCTTTCATTTTATTTATATGATGGAGTACATTTCTCAATTTATGTATGTTGAACCATTCTTGTATCTCTGGGATGAATCCTACTTGATCATGGAGGATAATCTTTTTAATGTGTTATTGGATTGGATTTGCAAGTTTTTATTGAGTATTTTTACATGTATGATCATAAGGAAAATTCATTTGTAATTCTCTTAATTTATTATAGTCTGTATGTGGTTTGGATATCAAGATAACTGTAGCCACAAAATGAATTGGACAATGTTTCTTTTGTTTATATTTCATGAAATAATTTGAGGAGTATTGGCCTTAGCTCTTCTTTGAAAGTCTAGTAGCATTCTGCACTAAAACCATCTGGCCCTGAATACGTTGTAGTTGGGAGACTTCTAAAACAGCTTCTATTTCACTAGGGGTTATAGGTCTGTTTTATTTGCTAATCTAATCTAGATTTAACTTTAATGGGTGATATCAGGAAAATTATTCCTTTCTCTTAAATATTTCCAGTTTGATGGAGTATAAGCTCTTAAAGTATAGTCCTGTAAATCTCTACCTTTTCTCAATGTCTGTTGTTATATCTCACTTTCACTTCTAATTCTGATATTGTCTCCAACTTTTAATTAATATGGATAAGGACTTGTCAATATCATTGATTTTTCTCTAAAAACCAAGTATTTTATGATTCTTTATAGTGGTTTCTTTGTTTCTATTTTATTGATTTCAGCCTTTCCATGACTATTTCTCACCATATACTCCTCTTGGTTGTTATTTCTTATTTTTGTTCTAGAGTTTTCAGGTGTGCTACTAAGTTACAAGTATGAGATCTCTTCCATTTTCATTTGTGAGCACTTAGTGAATCTGCCTCTAAGGAAAACCCTCATTGTGTCCCACAAGTTTGAGTATGTTGTGTATTTATTTTTACTCAGTTCTAGAAAGCTTTTAATTTCTTTCTAAATTCCTGTCTTGACCCATTTTCATTTAGCAATGATGTATTCAGTTTCCATGAGTTTATACCTATTACACCTAGATTTTGAGATTCCCACAGACCACCAGAGACCACCAGAAGTTGGATTCATATGCCAAAGTCTTGGTTTAAGCTCAAGCTCAGACCCTCTAACCTCTCCAGCACAGTGTTGAAGGTCCTGAGCTGCTACAAGCCTTGCCTGTTTATCACAGTTGTAGCAGGGTAAGGGACTTTCCAACTTGGCAGTTACATGACTGGTTGACATTTACTTGGCACACTTCTACTGGCTAGTAATGATTTCAGCTTGGTAGGAACAATGGTTGCTTGCTTAATCAATCTACTTTAGACATCAGGTATTTTCCCCTTAAGAACTGATTGGTTGTTCCTAAGGATGGAGTGGCTATTTGCTCAGGGGAATTGTTATTGATACCGGGATGACATGGCTCCTGGAACAAGTTGGGGTTTTTGCCCTAGATGAGCTCATTAAGAGGGTAAGTTAATCATAAAATGGAGTCTGAAAGCAAAAATGGAGTTTGTAATGTTAAGCTTGGCCCTTTAGTACCCATTCTGTTGTTGTCAGTCTCCAGGTTTACTTTTTGGTGATCTTATAGAATACAGGGAGTTATTTCAATTTTTTGTAACTTTTGAGAATTGTTTTGTGACTATGTTGTCAATTTTGGAGAAAGTTCCATGAGGTGCTAAGAAGAAGGTATAGTCTTTTATGTTTGCATGAAATGTTCTATAAATATCTGTTATGTCTATCTGGTTTGTAACATCAGTTGTCTCCAGCATTTCTCTGTTAATTTTTGTCTGGATGGCCTATCGGTGAAAGTGAAATATTGAAGTCTTCCACTATCTATGTGTAAGGGTCAATAAGTGATTTAAGTTGTAGTGGTATTTCTTTTATAAACTAGAGTGCCTTTGTGTTTGGTGCATTATTATTAAGAATTGCAATCTCTTCTTGGTGGAATTTTTTTATTTGATAAGTATGTAATGTCCTCCCTATCTCTTCTAATTAGTTTTGGTTTAATATCTGTTTTGTTAGATATTAACATGGCTACACCAGCTTCATTCTTAGGTCCATTTTCTTGGAATATCTTTTCAATTCTTTTACTATGAGGTTATGTCTATCTTTAATGTTAACATGCATTTCTCGGTTGTAGCAGATGAATAGGTCCTGTTTTTGAGTCCATGCTGTCAGTATGGGTCATTTTATTGAAGAATTGAGACCATTGATATTGAGGAATATTAATGTGAAGTGTCGGTTGATTCATGTTATTTTATTAACATGGGGGCTGTGTGTGTGCATGTGTATGTGCTCTGTGTGTGTGTGTGTGTGTGTGTGTGTGTGTGTGTGTGTGTGTATGTGTGTGTCCCCTCTTTGTTTTGCTGGTCTGAAATTATTTATTCCCTGTGTTTTCTTGAGTGTGATTAACCTCTTTTGGTTGGAGTTTTCCTTCAGGTACTGAATTTTTAGATAGATATTGCTTAATTTTCATTTTATCACAGAATATATTATTTCCTCCAACTGTGGTCTTTTATAGTCTATAAAACATCTGCTGAGGCCCTTCTGGATTTTAGAATCTCCATTGAGAAGTTGAGTTTAATTTTAATAGGTCTGCCTTTATGTATTACTTGGAGTTTTTTCCCTTGCAGCTTTTAATATTCTCCTTTGCTCTGTACATTTAGTGTTTTGATATTTATGTGCCAAGGAGACTTTCTTTTCTGGTACAGTCTAATTGGTGTTCTGTATGTTTCTTGTACCTTGATAGGAATCTCCTTCTGTAGGTTACAAAACTTTTCTATCATTTTGTTGAAATTTTTTTCTTTCTTCTCCTCCCTTTATTCCTATTATTCTTAGATTTTGGATTTTCATGGTGTTTCAGAGTTCCTAGATGCTTTGTGACAGGATTTTTTTATTAACATTTTCTGTGACCAAGATATCCATTTTTTATTGTGTCTTCTATTTCTGAGATTCTCTCTTCTATCTTTTACATCCTGTTGGTGAGGCTTGTCTCTGAGATTTCTGTTCAGCTTCCTAAATTTTCATTTTCTGATTTCTCTCAGTTGGGTTTTCTTTATTGACTCTACTTCCACTTTCAGGTATCGAAATGTTTTATGTATTGCCTTTTACTATTCATTTGTATTTTTATAGATTTATATTTCTTTAAGGATTTATTCATTTTCTCTTTAAGGACTTTAGTATATAATTCTAAAGACTATTTTAAGATCGTTTTTCCTTTGCTTTAGGTATGCTGGAATACTCGGAGTCTACTACTATAGTAGGGATGGCTCTAATGGAGACAATGTTGTCCTGATTGTTATTGATTGTATCTTTATGCTGATATCTAGTCATCTAATATTAAGAAGATTATAATTCTAGGTGCTGATATCTGGTCTTATCTTATTGGGCATGTTCCTTGGTTTCTGTTTCCTCTCAGGTTCTTAGAAAACAGAGGTGTTACCTGGTAAGAAATTTTTCTGGCATCTTGTTAGGTATGGCCACTATGGGTTTCAGGTAAATTGTATTCCTGGATATTGTGAATTGACACATAGGAATAAAGATGGGCTGCAGGACCTAAGGGTGTCCACAAGAGTGAAACAGGCTGTTCCACCAGGATCAGCTTCATTCCCTGAGAATGGAGAGAGAGGGTGAGAAAAGCCCCAAACAAAAGTTCTGCTGAGATGAGAATGCAGAATTGGATTTGGAGGAACAGAATGAGATGTGAAGATATGCAGTTAGCCTACCTGCTTCCCTGCCTGGCGTAGCCTGTGGGTTCCTAGAGCATACCTATTAGAACTGCGGTCTGGGATAAAGCATTAGTGGGATAAAGGAAATTTTAAAAGGAAGATCTGTGTGATCTCCTGGAGAAGAGACAAAGAGGAAGCTGAGGCCTCAGCAAACAGTCTGCCACAGAGCTAGGAGGGAGACTGGGGATTAGCAGTTAGCTTCCTGTTTCCCTGGCAGGAGTGCAATATCTCATACTTTCAAGCACATAATGTAATTTAATTCATATTTTTGTATGTTGCTGATAGTTTTAATATTTATTTACTTATTTATTCAGAGTGTATGTTTGTATGCCTGAGTGTATATATGGAATGTATATATGGAGTGAATATATAGATGGACTTGTGATGTAGGGTTCTGAACTCTTGAGTGTTCTACAAGATCAGCAATCACTCTTAACCACTGAGCCATCTCCCTAGCTCGTTATTAGTATTTTACAATCAAAGTACTTATATATGAAGCTTCACTTTTGTACAAATACTATAAATTGCCATTTAAGTTAAACCTTTATTAAGTCTTTATATTGGCATTGTAATAGACAAGCTGTAAATCTTTGCAACTGCCCAAAGGAAAGAGCTGGAGAAGAGGACTCCTCATCACACCAATCACCACAGGACAGAGAAGAGATCTTTAGAGGAAGAGAGAAGCCTATAATGTTAAGGAAAGCATGTTTATAACGGAAATAAGAAAAGAGAAAAGTTGCCCTTTCTGAGTAATTCAGAAAAGCAGATTGATTTCTAAAGTTTCATGGTTGTAGTCCTGTAAGGGACTATGACTGGGAACAGAGACTCTGGAAGGAAAACTACACTATCTCTTAAATGGATAATTATTCTTGTCTCTTTATCATGGCTTAATGTGTTCCCACCTTTCTTGAGAGTGATTTCTGACCTGATTTTCTCTGTGTTGCTGCAATAAACACCATGACTAAAAACAACTTATGAAGGAAAGGTTTCTATAGAACAAGAAATGCTAAAGCAGGAATTTGAGGCAGGAACTGAAGCGGAGAGCACTGGTAAGTCCTGCTAACAGACTTCCCAGCTCAGGCCCACCTACCCAGAGATGCATGGTCCAGTGTAATAAGATGTCCTACATCAATTAGCAATTAAGAAGATGCTTCAAAGTCCAGTTGATGAAGGCAATTTCTCAATTGAAGTTACTACTAGCCAGATTAGTCCAGCTTGTATAAAGTTGACAAAACCTGAACACCACAGTCCCTTGGGGTGCCAGTTGGTGTTTTTTGTCAACTTAACACAAGCCCAGTGTCTTAGACAGGGTTTCTATTCCTGCACAAACATCATGACCAAGAAGCAAGTTGGGGAGGAAAGGGTTTATTGAGCTTACACTTCCACATTGCAGTTCATCACTAAAGGAAGTCAGGACTGGAACTCAAGCGGGTCAGGAAGCAGGAGCTGATGCAGAGACCGTGGAGGGATGTTTCTTACTGGCTTGCTTCCCCTGGCTTGCTCAGCCTGCTCTCTTATAGAACCCAAGAGCACCAGCCCCAAGAGCACCACCCACAAGGGGCCCTCCCCACTTGATCACTAGTTGAGAAAATGCCCCACAGCTGGATCTCATGGAGGCACTTCCCCAACTAAAGCTCCTTTCTCTGTGATAACTCCAGCCTGTGTCAAGTTGATACACAAAACTAGCCAGCACACCCAGAATGTCTGGGAGGAGGAAACTTCAACTGAGAAAATGCATACATTAGACTGCCCTGCAGGCAAGTCTATAGGGCATTTTCTTGATTAATGATTGATGTGGGAAAACCTAGCCCATTGTGGGTCGTGCCACCCCAGGGTGGTAGTCCTAAAATGTATAAAAACACAAACTGAACAAGCCATAATGAACAATCCAGCAAGCAGAATTCCTCCATGGTCTCTGCTTTTGTTTCTGCCTCAAAATTTTTGCCTTAAGTTCCTGCTTTGACTTCCCTCAGTGACTGATTTTTACCTGAAAGTATATGATAACCCTTTTGCTCGAATTTGCTTTTGGTCATGGTCACTATCACAGTCATAGAAACTCCAACTAAGACACTTAGCCAGATGATTGGCCAGCCCAATTGAAATGTTATGTCTCCACATAGGCCAGAAATTAAGTTTCTTGACCAGAAAGAAATAGTTTTTCTTAAATGGGCTTTTAATTCCTCTATAACATTACTCATTTTTTACAAAGATCACATAAATGAGGTAAATGAAACTATAAACTTTTAAAAATAGCCTATATAGAAAAATAATCAAAGTAAAATAATATGAACAGACCAAGATATATGTACAAAGTTCAAAAGAGATTTGTTATTTTCTTTAGACTTGAAAGCCTATTTATTATCAATTACATAAAATGATTCATAGCTACTCATTGTAATGTATATTTCAGTTTGTAATGAAGCATGCCACAATTATTTAAAGCTTTAATTGCCAAATACATTAACTATAATGAATGGCAAGTGAGATCAATTATAAATGTGCATCATAAGGATAATGTACCTTTTAATAAAGATGTCAAAAAAAACTTGAGCAGCACTTGTTGCTCAGCTAGTGCATTAGAAGTTTGTGACAATGACAGAGGATCCAAATAATACTGTTTGACTGTCCACGTCAGTATATTTAGAAAGTAATTCTTCAATAGGCCTGTAGTGAATAAATTTATTCTATAAAGATCTTTGTGATCCTCCCTTTGGCTATCAGACTATTGAGATGATGGCTTTCAAGGTGTTGAAATTTCCTCAGGAATCTTATGTTAAGAGGAGGAAAGGCTCAAGGAGTATCAGCCACAGCAGAGATTTTTCTCCAAGGAAGAGATTTCATACAGTTGGCAACCTATCAAACATCATTAAATGGTCCTAGAGCCAAGATAACAGTGAGTCAGTGATGGACAGGTCATACTGAGACCATATCTGCTTAATTGTGCATATCTGTTGTTCTGTCCTTAAGACTGGATTCCCTGTCAGGACCAAAAAGATAGACTTAATGGCATATTTAGTGTAGGGAAGTTGTGGCTTTTATATTTGCTTCTTTGTGCCTTTTCTGTAGCCTCCCACGGCCACATGTGAACCGGAAGAGAATTCTGGGGATAAACGGGAAGGGGACGAAAGGGAATTGAGTCAAGACGACAGTTGCTGATAGAGACTGACTTTATTATTATTTAGCCAATATATATAGTCTTTTGAAAACAACCCTGCCCCCCAAATGGTTCTTTGGTTCTTCTTCTCAGCAGGTCGCCTGCTTCCTGTCATGTAGGTTTCTGCTGGTCTCCAGGTGAGACTGCCCTGAGGCAGCCTTGGTTGTTAAGGTGAAAGTGGCTGTATTGTTCCCAAAGGAACAAGGGTTGGAGATAACACCAGGGGAAGGGTGGAGGCTGCGGGCCATGAATGTCACAGCTAAATGCTGTGGGGGAAGGGACACTTTTCCAAATGTGATCACGTAGGATGAGTGTTTGCTTTGCACTATCATTTGCCTCTTTAGTTGGCTTACTGAGGACAGACAAGTGACTGCACCTCACCTGTGAGACTGTTAGGACATGGGCTCTGACCCTAATAACTCCAATAACAATTTTGGGTGTCAGCCACCTGCAGCAAGTTGACTAGAGGATGTGAGTAAAGACTGAAAAGTCTCCAGCAGCTGCTGAGATCACTTATTTCCAGGGGCTTTTTGTATCTTCCCACTTCGGGAACAACTGGCATCAGTTGTTTTCTAACCTCTATCTGGTAAAGCAGAGAAATAAATATTTACATTTCTTCTGGACTCTGAAGAAAACTGATTCTTGCAAAGTTTCTCCCCAATCAGAGCACCTCAGGCTTTGACATCCATTTGTAGTGGGAAAGTCTTTGATCAGATACTACTGTAACATAGTTCATCACCTATGTCCTAAAATAAAATAAAAATAAAAATAAAGCCAGGTCTAGCCATACACCCTTGATAAGCCAATTGAAATGCCCAACTTAATATTTAAAAGTGGAAAAAGGAGACTTATTCAATGTGTCTACATTAGGAAGAGGGACAGATATCCAGAGACACCTCTCCCCTAAAGACCGTCTTCAGAGTTTTGAACCAAAGTTGTTTTAAACAGAGGGCCAGAGTTATGAACAGCCAAACAATCCTAGTCAAAATGTGGTCCTACTCAGCACTGGCCCATCATGGTCTATTCTGTAAGGTGATCTAAAGTTGCAATCTCTTTTAGAGAGAGGTTTCCCTTCTGACTACCCCATACTTTAACCTTTCTTTTCTTGCATCATGAGGTTCCTAGTGTAACTCCAGTTTCTTGGATTCATAGTTTCAATAGACAAAGTAGGAGACACAAGTGCCTCTTTTGAATATATTTATCTAATATATTTTGAATATATTAATTTGGCTCAGTAGGTGTCTTAGGGTTTCTATTACTGCACAAACATCATGACCAAGAAGAAAGTTGGAGAGGAAAGGGTTTATTCAGCTTGCAATTCACATTACTGGTCATTACCAAAGAAGTCAGGACTGGAATTCAAGCAAGTCAGGAAGCAGGAGCTGATGCACAGGCCATGGAGGGATATTACTTACTGGCTTGTTTCCCCTGACTTGCTCAGCTTGCTTTCTTATAGAACCCAGGACTACCAGCCCAGGAATGGCACCACCCACAAGGGAACCTCCTCCATTGATCACTAATTGAGAAAATGCCTTACAGCTGTATCTCATGAAGGCATTTCAAGGGAGGCTCCTTTCTCTGGGATAACTCCAGCTTGTGTCAAGTTGACATACAAAACCAGCCAGTACAGTAGTTTCCCTTTTTAAAATTGCATGAAGTTGGGAGGACAGCATGGTAGTGTAGTGTTTAAGGGAATGCTAAGGGGAGGGACTGAAGATGAATATAATCAAAACACATTGTACACATGTATGAAATTTGCAAAAACTCAAGTTAAAGAATATCTTTATTCCTTCGATGTCAGTTACATTTCCCTATTTTCTCTTTCAATACCTCAATAATGAGGTAGAATGTGTCTGTGTCTGAAACAAATATCATAAATAATGCAATAGGAGCCAAAGTTTGAATGCATTCGATTGATGGCAGGTAGCCATGAGTAAGTACCAATTCTGTAAAACGTCTTGACTTTTGTTGTTTTTCAAAGGGCTGGCACAAGCAATTCTATCTTGTTGGTGTGAGATGGAGGTCTTGTCATGAAGCTTAGGCTGGCCAAAAACTTATGATACTCCTTCTTTTGCTACCCAAGTGATGGGATTACCGGCAAGTACTACCATGACCAACATAAGTGCATTTCAATTCTGATGACTTCTCCCACTTGTCTCTGAACAATATATCCTTGGAAATATCAATGATTGGTCATCTGACGGGTTTTTTTTTCTCTACCATCCTTTGATGGCTTCTCTTAGTTGTCAACCTGACTACATCTGGAATTAACTAAAACCCAAGCTGCTAAGTGCACCTGTGAAGGATTTTTCTTAATTTAATCATTTGAAATGGGAAGACTTATCTTTAATCCAGATCTTTTTGAGGTGGTAAGATCCACCTTTGCTATGGGCCACATCTTCTGGTGAAAGCCTACATAGAGGACATGGAAGAAGAAAACTTTACTCTTTTTCTGCTTGCCTTGACTCTTGCTTGGAAGTTCAATTTCTCTAAATAAAACCTATTTCTTTAGGATTCCACCATATGCTAAACTCTATCTGAGATATCCAGCATCACAACCGAACAACTGCTAGATTTTTAGACTTTTTGTTGGTAGACCACAATTGTTGGGCTGGATAGACCACAGCCTGTGGTCTAATAAACCTAATAAATCCCATAGATAGATAGATAGATAGATAGATAGATAGATAGATAGATAGATAGAAGATAGAGGGAAAGATAGAAAAATGATAGATATATTAGATGATGAATAGATAGATAAGATAGATGACAGATAGTTTTAGATAGATAGATAGATAGATAGATAGATAATAGATGATAGGTAGATAGATAGATAGATAGATAGATAGATAGATATGGTATGCATTCACTGATAAGTGGATTTTAGCCTAGAAACTTGGAATACCCAAGACATAATCCACATATCAAATGATGTCCAAGAAGAACAGAGGAGTGGCCGCTGGTTCTGGAAAGACTCAGTGTAGCAGTATAGGGAAAAGCCAGAACAGAGAAGTGGGAAGGGGTGAATGGGAGAAAAGAGAGGAGGGAAGAGGGCTTATGGGACTTTCGGGGAGTGGGGGGCCAGAAAAGGGGAAATCATTTGAAATGTAAATAAAAATATATCGAATAAAAAAAAGAAATTGAAAGCAAAAGAAAAAAAAAAGAATGTACTGATCTGTCTAATTCAATCCAATGTTGAGGGAGTAATTGACAGATGTCAAGGAGTTAGTAACAATGAACACTTTATAGTCAATTCAAGCAACTAGAAGATATAGAAGAAATGGTTCTGATCAATTCCTGATTTCTGATCAACCCAGAGTTGATCCTGTGCCACAGCACTCCATACCCAAATACCTCTTGGAGAAAGCAGGCCTCCCAGAAGTGTGGACAAGACTGTGAGAACAGGTAAGTCCACAACTTCAGGTCAGAGGGACCCAATAGAAACCCTCAGCACACAGGAACCAAGGAGTTGCTTGGGACAGGAGACGTCTAGTTTCCCTATGTGCCCAGAGCTGATCCTGTGCCACAGCACTACATACTCAAATACCACCAGGAGAGAGCTGGTCTCCCAGGAGTGCCAACACACCTATGAGTACAAGAGGGACAAGCCACAGTCAGAGACAGCAAGAACAGCTAACACCAGAGATAACAAATGTCAAAGGCAAGGGCAAGAACATAAGCAACAGAAATGAAGACTAAATGGCATCATCAAAACGCAGTTCTCCAACCAAATTGAGCCCTGGATACCCTCAACACACTGGAAAAGTAAGGCTCTGATTTAAAATCTCATGATGATGATAGAGGATTTCAGGAAGGACATAAATAACTCCCTTAAAGAAATATAGGAGAACACAGGTAAACAGGTAGAAGCTCTTAAAGAGAAAATACAAAAATCCCTTAAAGAATTACAGGAAAACACAATCAAAGAGGCAGCGGAAATGACCAAAAGCATCCAGGATCTAAAAATGGAAGTAAAAACAATAAAGAAATCACAAAGGGAGACAACCCTGGAGATAGAAAACCTGGAAAAGAAATCAGGAATCATAGATGCAAGCATCACCAACAGAATACAAGAGATAGAAGAGAGAATCTCGGGTGCAGAAGGTACCATAGAAAGCATTGGCACATACACAAATAATATGCAAAATGCAAAAAGCTCCTAACCCAAAACATCCAGAAAATCCAGTACACAATGAGAAGACCAAACCTAAGGATAGTAGGTATAGAAGAGAGTGAAGATTCTCAACTTAAAGGGCCAATAAATATCTTTAAGAAAAGTATAGAAGAAAACTTCCCTAACATAAAAAAGAGATGCACATAAACATACAAGAAGCCCACAGAACTCCAAATAGATTGTACCAGAAAGGAAATCCCTCCCATCACATAATAATTAAAACACCAAATGCACAAAACAAAGAATATTAATAGCAATAAGGGAAAAAGGGCAAGTAACATATAAAGGAAGACCTATCAGAATTATACCAGACTTCTCACCAGAGACCATGAAAGCTAGAAGATCCTGGGCAGATCTCATACATACCCTAAGTGAACACAAATGCCAGCCTCGACTACTATACCCAGCAAAACTCTCAATTACCATAGATGGTGAAACCAAGATATTTCATGACAAAACCAAATTAACACAATATCTGTCCACAAATCCAGACATACAAAGGATAATAGATGGAAAACACCAACACAAGGAGGGAAACTGCACCCTAGAAAAAGCAATAAATTAATCTTCTTTTACCAAACCCAAAAAGGTAACCACACAAACATAAAAATAACAGGAAGCAACAATCACTATTCCTTAACATCGATGGACTCAACTCTCCTATAAAAAGACATAGACTAAGAGACCGGATATGTAAATAGGACCCAGAATTTTCCTGTATACAGGAAAGCCACCTCAGTCACAAAAACAGTCATTGCCTCAGAGCCAAAGGTTGGAAAACAAGCAAATGGTCCCAAGAAACAAACTGGAGTGGCCATTCTTATATAGAATAAAACCAAAAGTTATCAGAAAGGATAAGGAAGGACACTTGGTATTTGTCAAAGGAAAAATCTACCAAGAACTGTCAATTCTGAATGCCTATGCTCCAAATGCAAGGGCACCAACATTCATAAAAGAAACTTTACTAAAGCACAAAGCACACATTGCACCTCACAAAATAATAGTGGGAGACCTCAACACCCCACTCATATCAATGGACAGATCATGTAAACACAAACTAAACACAGTGAAACTAACAGAAGTTATGGAGCAAATGGATTTAACAGATATCTATATAACATTTAACCCCAAAACAAGAAAATACCTTCTTCTCAGCACCTCATGGTACCTTCTCCAAAACTGACCATATAATCAGTCACAGATCAAATCTCAATAGATATAAGAAGATTGAAATAATATAAAGTATCTTAGTGTGACTCAAACCAAACAAGTGAAAGATCTATATGACAAGAACTTCAAGTCTCTGAAGAGAGAAATCGAAGACCTCAGAAGATAAAAAGAACTTCCATGTTCATGTTTGTCAGGATTAATACAATAAAAATAGCCATCTTACTGAAAGCAATCTACACATTCAATTGAATCCCCATCTAAACTCCAACTCAATTCTTCACAGAGTTAGAAAGAGCAATTCTCAAATTCATTTGAAATAAGAAAAAACCCAGGATAGCTAAAACTATTCTCAACAATAAAAGAACTTCTGGGGGAATCAGCATCCCTGACCTCAAGCTCTAATACGGAACAACAGTGATAAAAACTGCATGGTATTGGTACAGTGACAGACAGGTAGATCAATGGAATAGAATTGAAGACCCTGAAATGACAATGAAGCTAAAAAAAAAAAAAAAAAAAAAAAAAAAATCCAGTGAGGAAAAGACAGCATTTCAACAAATGGTGCTGGTTTAACTGGCAGTCAGCTTGTAGAAGAATGCAAATTGATCCATTCTTATCTCCCTGTACAAAGCTCAAGTCCAAGTGGATCAAGGACCTCCACATAAAACCAAATACACTGAAACTTATAGAGGCTCGAACACATGTGCACAGGGGAAATTTTCCTGAACAGAGCACCAATGGCTTATGCTCTTAGATCAAGAATAGACAAATGGGACCTCATAAAATTTCAAAGCTTCTGTGAGGCAAAGGACACCGTCAACAGGACAAAACAGCAACCAACAAATTGGGAAAAGATCTTCACCAATCTCACATCCAATAGAGGGCTTATATCCAATATATGCAAAGAACTCAAAGAAGTTAGACTCCAGAGAACCAAATAACCCTATTAAAAAAATGGGGAACAGAGCTAAACAGAGAATTCTCAATTGAGGAAACTCAAATAGCTAAGAAACACCTAAAGAAATGTTCAACATCCTTAGTTATCAGGGAAATGCAAATCAAAACAATCCTGAGATTCCACCTCACACCAGTCAGAATGGCTAAGATTAAAAACTCAGGTGACAGCAGGTGTTGGCGAGGATGTGGAGAAACAGAAACACCCCTCCGTTGCTGATGGGATTGCAAGAAAACTGGACTAGTACTACCTGAGGACCCAGCTATATCACTCCTGGACATATACCCAGAAAATGCTGCAACATGTAGTAAGTGGAACACATGCTCCACTAGGTTCATAGCAGCCGTATTTATAATAGCCAGAAGCTGGAAAGAACCCATATATCTCTCGACAGAGGAATGAATACAGAAAATGTGGTACATTTGCACAATGAAATACTACTCAGCTATTAAAAACAATGACTTCACGAAACACAACCAATAGAGTAAACATACTTCAAAACTTAAGTATTTGTTTACAGAATTACCAACATTCAATATCTTTCAATTATCAGAAGTCATGGTTTGGGATGCCCAGAGTTAGGGCTTATCTATTCATAATACAATTAGGAATACACAAACCTAATACTTGAAAACACTGAACATCATTAGCAGTTCTATTTTAGAAGGCACCAATTCTGTGAAGTGTTTTCTTAAGCTTTGTATCTAAGAAGGTTTATATAATGCATACGTATATGTGTGTGTGTGTGTGTATATATATGATGAGTATCATCACATGGAAGAATTGTACAGAATATATATTATAAAGTATACTTCTACTGTTGATGTAAAATTCAGAATTTTTGACACAGCAGGATAATACAGTTTCAGCACTAACAAGAAAATTTTTTAATTAAATCTCTTATAAAATATTGAACAGTGTTATTATAAATAGATTATACTCAACATTATCTCATAAATACAATTACAAAATACTTATTTTATCAAACCAAACAAATATATATCAGGATTTCAAATAGCAATATTGTCCAGATGGAAGGTTTTTTTTTCTCCAGGTGCCCTTTGAATCTGAAAGACACAAAGAGGTAAGTGAGCATTATACCACACATTTATTGAATCCTCTTTATAAAGAGACGGAAGACTCTCCAAATACCCATCATTACCCATCTTTAGCAGGTCCCATTGGTTTCAGGAGTCAACAGCTAAGAAAGCTTAAGAAACTAACAAAGTCAAAGCAATGTAAAAACATGCCATCATTTGAATCCACTGTTCCTATAAAAGAGCAAAGGTAGGAACACCTGCCTGGATGGGAGGAGTCTTCTTGTTAGCTTTCCATAGACCACAGAGTTGTCCTTTTTCTTCTTTCAAGTCCCGGAGAAGCCTTGCATTTCTCCATATTCAGTAAGGTGAATGCAAGCTATTCAGCACTGCACAGAGCCAACTAGGGCTATGCTCTGTCCTGAGTGCCAATCTGCTCAAGCCAGCTCTGAGAGCAGCCACCCCACCCACCAGCTTCTTCACCCACCCCCAGCTGCTGAGAACAACCTGTCCTGAGTGGAAGCACTTGCTGGTTTCTTGGTAGGTATTCACCTCACACTTCTTTAACTTTGTCAACTTCTGTACAACCTATGAAGCATGTAGCTTTTTATAGGTGTAAACCTCCTTGAATTTTTTCCCATTTCTTCAATAAGCAAATACTTATATAAATCACACAAAAGATTTTTTTAAAAAACTAATATTCATGTTTATCTATTATACAATTTAAGAACCAAGAATCTGAACAGTCAATTTTCTCAGGCTCTGTTTATTCTGAATGGACTATGGTTTAGTTAATGAGTGCCTAGAAAAGAAAAGGCAAATAGTAAATGTATTTTGGGACAATTTACACCTTGAATTTTTTAAAAGCTCAGATTGGATCTAATTTTTAACTAGTATTTTTGAGACTTTTACAAAGATCAAAGGGTTAATAGAAAAGTATTGTGGGTTATTTTTTTTTTCATATACCAATAATCAGTTGGAGTTTGTGATAATCTGAATGAAAATGGCCCTCACAGAGCCATAGGCACATGGGGTGGGCTTTGAGCTTTTAGATATTCAAGCAGGGCCCAGTATCACTATCTCTTCCTACTGCCTGCAGATCCAGGTGTAGAATTCTCAGATACCTCTCCAGCAACATGGTTTCCTGTATGCTGCTCGGTTTCCCACCACGCTTCCCTCTATGGTAATAACGGACTAAACCTCCAAACCTTTAAAGCATCCCCGATTAAACGTGTAAGAGTGGCCTTGGCCATAGTGTCTCTTCTCAGCAATAGGAACCCTAACTAAGACACAGGTTGGTTTGTTTGTTTAATTGGATATTTTATTTATTTACATTTCAAATGTTATCCTCTTTCCTGGTTTCCCCTCTGTAAACCTCCTATCCCGTACCCCCTTACTCTGTTTCAGTGAGTGTGTTCCCCACCCCACCTCACCGCCCTAGCATTCCTCCACACTGAGGCATCAAGCCTCCACAGGACCAAGGGCCTCCCCTCCCATTGATGCTAGATAAGACCCCTTCAGCTGCTTCAGTCTTTCCCCTAACTCCTCCCTTGGGTTCCTGTGTTCAGTCTGATGGTTAGCTGTGAGGATCCACATCTGTATTAGTCAGGATCTGGCAGAACCTCTCAGGAGACAGCTGTATTGGGATCCTCTCAGCAAGCATTTATTGGCACCTGCAATGGTATCTGGGTTTGGTGTCTACATATGGGATGGATCCCCAGGAGGGGCAGTCTCTGGATGGCCTTTCCTTCAGTCTCTGTTCCACTCTTTGTCCCTGTATTTCCTTTAGACAGGAGCAATTCTGGGTTAAAATTTTGGAGATGGGTAGGTGGACAAAGTTTTTAAGTAATAAACTTTCTATAGTTTGGCAAAACCAATGCTTGCAAAAATTAATGGGAGGTTGATTAAGGCCTGCCTTTATGCCTAATACTTGGGAGACAGAGACAGATGGTCCTCTTTGAACTCAAGGTCAATCTGGTCTATATAGTGATTTCAAGACCAGCTACGGCCTAAGACCTTGTCTCCAAAAAAGGTAGAGACATGGACTGGCAAAATGTTCAGCAGTTAAAAGGACCCCAATTCAATTTCCAGCTCACAACCACCTGTAGTTCCAGTTTCAAGAAATATACCATGTGCATCAGGTTCTCATGTAGTACACATACATTCACACAGGCCAAAAAAAAGAATATACACACACAAGTGTGGATTAAAGGAATGGGTCAGGTTTTGGAAGTATTTTCTACTGCTACAGAGAATCTGAGTTCAGTTCCCTACACTCACATGATGGCTCATAGCCATCTTAACTGCAATCCCAGTGATCTAATACCCTTTTCTGGCCCCCACAGGCATCAAGCTTATAATTAAATCTACAAGTCATCACAGTCTATTGTAATCCTAAATTGTTCAACACACAAGTTTCAATACTCCAAAGAAATATAATTATTTTAACAAAAGAATAAAATCTGTGTGTTGTCTCTAGTCCTAGCTGGGCACTTCACTAGAATTTCTCTCAAGGATTATAGCATCATATGTTATTTTCCTTTTTCTTGCTGTATCCCCTTATAGAGCTTCATTGTCAACCTCATATACACTTCTTGAGTCAAAATTCCCCCTTTTCTATTTCTTCTTTGAATGCAAGCCAAAGTCCTAAGAAGATCTGTCTGACACTCTGCATTCTCTCAGAATAGACCTATTCCTCTAGGCAGCCTTACACAGAACACTATCAGGGACCTGCCTGCCTCAAACTCCAACAAAAGGGTACTTGAGCTTCCTTCTGAGTCCACTTCCAAACTCCTATATTAGCAAGAGCTCGTGAAATGGAAGCCCAATTTCTAACAGCATATTAAGATATTAAATGCCCAACCTCTACGGCATTATTTACATGTATCATCTATTAACAATTATCCCAAAAGCAAATTAGCTCATTTTAACATTGACGTATTATGGGTACTATAAGCAGACTAAGGTTCAGAAATCAAGCAAAAATATGTCTATACATAGGCTGATACTAGAAGTGGAAGTTTGCCTAAGAAAAAAACAGTATAGGTTATAAATGTGGTGCCTTATTTTTTGTATGACTGCTTCACCAAGAAAAGGCAAAATGTATTTGATGTTGAAAGATTAGAGAATGTCTCTGAACCAGGTGTGATGGTCCATGACTTTAATCCCATCACTCAGGAGATAAAGGATAAAGGCAGATCTCTGGGAGTTCAAGGCCACCCTGGTCTACATAATGATTTCCAGGACAACCAGGCCTTCATGGTGAGGCCATCTCTCAAAATATCCAAAAAAAAGAAAAAAAAGAAAATAAAGAAAGCAAAAGAAAGGAGAAGAAAGGAGGAAGGAAGGAAGGAAGGAAGGAAGGAAGGAAGGAAGGAAGGAAGGAAGGAAGGAAGGAAGGAAGGAAGGAAGGAAGGGAAGGAAGGAAGGAAAAATGGACAGAAGGACAGAAGGGAGGAGAGAGAGAGAGAGAGAGAGAGAGAGAGAGAGAGAGAGAAAGATTCCTGGGGTATTCCAGCAGTGGCCAAGACATTCAATATTTTCTCTTCACACGTGGTTAAATTTCTGCAGAGAGCAGATAGCCCAGACTGTGCCTATACTAGCATGGACACTATAGCCATGAGGAGCACACCACAGGGGGCTGGCTTGACAAGACAGCAGGTCTGAGAGAAGGGTTATATCCGAGAGCAATATGATGAGTCCAAAAACCACTGGCCAGTTTGAAGCAGAACTGCTCACTTCTTGGTTGTCATAAATGTTACCAAACTTAGGGTCAGTCTGTGCTCCAACAAGCTAGGTTCAGCAGCTGCCCTCAATAAGCCATTACGACAGCCAAATCCACAGTGAAAATCATCAGACAGAGGGGAATCATCAAATGTGGCCACAAAAGGAAGGAAAAAAAACAATGAGCTCTAGTATATCCCCCAAGTCCATCTTTGTAGTCCTGAGGTAAAAATTTCCTACTTTAAAATTCAAGTAGGAGGTTAGACTTATTGATATCTAAGAGCTCTGGTCAAGGTATGTTCATAGCTACATTGACCTATCATTGTCTCTTCTGTAAGGTATTCTAATAAGTTGTAAATCTCTTTTACAGGAGAAAGTTTCCCCCTCCGGCTGGTCTAAGCTTTAGGCTTTCTTTTCTCCCAAAATGAGATTCCTAAGAGAACTGCAGTCTCTTGAGATCCACAGATCCCATAGTTTGATTACTAAGCCACAGAGTCTCTTTAGAATACCTTCATCCTGTTTAAGTACAATTTTTTATTTATTAATCATTTTATTTGTTTACATTTCAAATGTTATCCCCCTTATAACTCTCACCTCCATGAGGCCCCCAACCCCAAACCCCTCCCCTTTGCCTCTAAGAGGGTACTCTCCCACCCATCTACTCCTACCTCACCCCTTTATCATCTTCCCTCTTCTGGGGCATCAAGCCTCCACAGGACTAAGCACCTCCCCTCCCACTAATGCCAGATGTGGCTGCTACATATGTAGCTGGAGCCATGGACCAGCTCAAGTATGTTCTTTAGTTGGTGGTTTAGTCCTTGGGAGTTCTGAGGGGTCTGGTTAGTTCATACTGTTGTTCTTCCTATAGAGTTGCAATCTCCTTTAGCTCCTTCAGTCCTTCCCCTAATTCTTCCATTGGAGTCCCCTGGCTCAGTTCAATGGTTGTCTGTGAATATCTACATCTGTCTTATTCAGGTGCTGGCAGAGCCTCTCAGAGAACAGCCATAACAGGCTCCTGTCTGCAAGCACATTTTGGCATCAACAATAGTGTCAGGGTTTGGTGTCTGCAGATGGAATGGATCAGTTAGTGGGGAGGTCTCTGTATGACTTTTGAACTGTTTTGATGACTGTCATTTGGTGATTGGCCTTGTCTTTCAGAGTTTTTCTGTGTTGTTTCAGTGCCTTGGAACTATTTGGGATATTGTACCCTTTGTGCCATAGACTTATCAACTTAGAAGTTGGTTTGTAGAAAGTGGAGTTTGGTGTCTTCACTGAGATATGGAATGTAAATTGTGTTGGTCCTTTGAGGCTCTGTTGAGCCATTGTGGCTTTATTGAACCTTTTGAGACATAGAGGTATGAGTGTTGAGTTGATCTCCAGTGTAACTGTATAACAAAACACACACACACACACAAACACACAAACACACATACACACACACACACAAACACTCATCATATCACATCAAATGTGTGCTCTCTTGATGTCTGTACTGGCTAGTCAACTTGACACAAGCCAAAGTTATCAGAAAGGAGGAAACTGCAATTTTAAAAAAATCTCCATAAATTCTAACTGTAGAGCATTTCCTTAATTAGTAATTGATGTGGGAAGAACCAGTCCATACAGGTGGTGATATCACTGGTTTAGTGGTCCTGGGGTCTATAAGAAAGGTGTGGGTCCTGAGCAAGCCAGAGAAGTAAGCTAGTAACTAGCACCCCTCCATGGCTTCTGAATCAGCCCCTGCCCCCAGATTTCTGCCCTGTCTTCACTGCTTTTGATGATGAGCAGTTATTTGGAACTGCGAATGAAATAAACCCTTTCCGCTACAAATTGCTTTTGCTCATAGTGTTACATCACAGCAATAATAACTAAAACATTTATGTGTTATTCTACTTCCAAGCAGCATAAGGCAAAACCAAATCCACCCTAGAGTTCCTAAAAATAACTGATTAAAACGCTCTGGCCACTTCATTTTTTTCTATATTTCTTTTGCAAACTTATGTGCTGACTTCCAAGAAACATGACAAACTAAAGACTGCCTCTGTGTGAGCTATGGAAAGGATCAGAAGAAAGGTAGGCTTAACTTCACAGAGAAAATAAAGGGAGAGCTTCAGAAAGCCACAAAAGAATTGAAAAGATACCAGGAAAGAACAGGAAAAGGATGGTATGACCCAGAGAAGTCAAAAATAGCTGCATCAGCACAGCTCCTCAGTGGGGGTTCAAGGTGTACAGGGAGGGGGAACAAACCACTTCCAATGGTGAATAGTATGAAGAAGGGTGTGGGGCCAAGCAGACGTCATAACAGAGGAAAATGAGGCATGGCAGAGGACACTGAAGCATGGATTTCAGCAACGTGGAAATCAGGACATGGAGCATGGACACTATAGCCATGAGGAGCACACCACAGGGGGCTGTCTTGACAAGACAGCAGGTCTGAGAGAAGGGTTATATCCGAAAGCAATATGATGAGTCCAAAAAACCACTGGCCAATTTGAAGCAGAACTGCACAGTCGCGCCAAGTGGTAGAAGCAAATTTGTCCAAGAACAGTGGAGAGCTGCAGAAGGCCATGTCAAGAAGACCCTTGATGCCAAGATGTCCTTGCAGACAGGAACCCAGTATGGCTGTCCTCTGAGAGGCTCTGCCAGCACCTGACTAAGAGAGATGCAGATATAGCCAACTATTGGACTGAGACAGGGGACTACAACGAAAGAATTAGGGGCAGGGCTGAAGGAGCTGAAGGAGATAGAAACCCTATAGGAAGAACAACAATATCAACTAACCAGAGCCCCCAAGCTCCCAGGGACTAAACCACCAACCAAAGAGTATATATGGAGGGATCCATGGCTCCAGCAGCATATGTAGCAGAGGATGGCTTTATCTGATATCAATGGGAAGGAAGGCTCTTGGTCCTGTGGAGGCTTAATGCCCCGGTGTAGGGGTATGCTAGAGGGGTGTCTCCGGAGTGGGTAGGTGGGTGGATGGGTGGGTGGGGAAGCACCCTCTTAGAGCCAAAGGGGAAGGAGATGGGGTAAGAGACTCATGGAGGGGAGACTAATAAGGGGTATAACATTTGAAATGTAAACAAATGAAATGATTAATAAATAAAAATTTTAAATAAAAGAAGATCCTTGCTGAGTTGGCAACTCTGTGGCCTGAGATTCTCTGTGAACTGCACTCTCAGAAAAAATGAGAGCAAAGCGCACAGTACTACATGCTGGATCAGGACCAGCAGGATTCTGCCCTTTGAGACAGAATTCAGCATTATCAACAAACAGGTTTGCTTGCCTTCCTAGTCTAGACCCACACTCTCTCTATATATATTAATTTTTCCTGTGTTACGGTTATTTGTTTGTATGCTTTTTCACCTTTTCCCCACTATTCTCTTCTAACTAACACAGGCTGGCAAGAATCGGAGGAATCTCTGTATTTTAACATCCCAAGAGCTGGGACTAGCAGTCCGCCTTCAGAGCGGCCTCCATTCCCCTTCCGTGGTCCCTACTCTCCTCTCTTCTTTTTCTCTGTCACCCCAATATTCACAATTTGTCTTATCTTGAGTTTTCTTTTCTCATTGCTGTCATTTTCCTTCCACTTACCCAAATTAACTAATATGTTAGCACACACAGTAATTTATTGCTCCGTAGACTGTTTGGTGCTTAAGGAATGACTGACATTTTATTTGATTGTTACCATACTTTGACAGTATGGTAATTCTTTAAGAGTGACTATTTTGCAGATAATATTCTAATAGTAGAGGAGTATCGGAAAATGTGTCTAGTGCCCCAAGACTAGGTATGAAAGCCTATAATACCTGAGTCCCTATTGGACAAGGCAACCACTTCCTTTGTTAGAAAAATAGCAATTTAAAAGAGAGAAGCAAATAAAAAGTTAAACAATAAAACAAATTAAACCAACAACCTAACTCCATATCTGAAAATTCTAATGCAAACCACAGGAACATAAAAGACCAAAGCAACATGACTCCTCCAAACCTAACTAAGCTGACAGTAACAAGCTTATATTCAGAATGGATTGGATGCAACGCCAGACCAAAAAAAAACAAAAAAAAGATTGAATGATTATGTTTTTATGTTCCAAAAAAAATCAAACAAAACACAAACTCCTGAGTGGGTATACAGAGCCATATTGGGGTGTCATGCCACATGGTAGGAACTTGACATTGGCAAAGGACAAGGGCTTAGGGCAGGAATCTGACATTAGGGCATAATAGGGAAGTAGGTTACAGCAGGAATTTTTATCCTAGGGTGGAGTGCTCAGAGTCTACTTGACATTGGTCAAGGTGAACTTCCTCTCCCAGACTTTGTTGAGCAGGGATTCCTGTGCTAGTCAGGATCCTGCTCTACCTAGGGTGGAGTGCTCTGAGTGAAGGTGAAGTTCGTTGTTCCTCCAGGTCTACCGATTCCTGAATTAATCAAGTGACCCACCCAGCTGCCTGAGCAGTAGAGCCAAGGATGGCCAGAAGACTTCCCCTCAGCAGGGAGTCTGGGGGGAGGGGCTTGCCCAAACTGTTAAAAGGTCTGACCTCGATTAAAGTTAGGGCCTATCATCCTGGCCTTGTTCTTTTTGCCCCTTCCCCATCTATCCCTCAGCTTCTGTTCCAGCAACCCAGTTCATAGTAGCTGCAGGCAGCTACAGAATACAACAAGTGGATTCTAAAAGTACACAGAAAATCATCTGAATGAACAAGAAAGTGAGTCTAGTCTATGAAAAAGGAATTCAATAAAAAAAAATACTTTCTTGAGGGACACCATCCCTACTACATAACCTTCAACCTACAGTTTGTCCTGCCTGCAAAGTATGCTAGAACTGGAACCTAGCAGAATCATCATCAAAGAAGAGGAGACTTCTTCCTGCAACTGATGAGAGCAGATACAGAACCCCATAGCCAAACATTAGGTGGAGCTCTGGAGTCCTCAGGGGGAAGGAACAGAGGAGCCAGAGGGTTCAGGGACTTAACAGGAGAACTCATCAGGATGAATGGGAACTCACAGAGATCAGGGAGACTGTAGAGATCTGACCTAGGTCTTCTGTTGTGGCCGAGTAGCTCCATGTTCTTATGGAAATCCTAACAGTGGGCTCAGAGCCTGTCCCTGGCCTTTTTGCCTACTTGTGGGATCCTTTTCCTCCTACTGGGTTGCCTTGTCTATTCTTAATGTGATACTATGTGCCTGGTAGTTTATAAAGCCTTGTTTGGTAGGCATCCCTGGGAGGCCCACTCTTCTTTAAGGGATGGGAGCTAGATCTCAGGTAGAGGGGAGGTATACAAGCAAGGCAAGGGGCAGCAGTAGATGTAATATGAGAGAAGAATAAAAATAAAAGTAGAATGCCCTCTTGAAAACTTCAGCAATAGAATGGATCAAGGAAGGAACAGAGTATTGACATTACAGCAAAATTTTTCAGATACATGAGACACTATGACAAGAAGAAAACTTTTTAGATACATGAGATACTATGAAAATAACAATCCATGGATCATGGACAAAAAGAAAGGATGTAACTCTGATGGCATAGAATACATTATTAATATAACCATAGCAAAAATTTAGCAAAAATTATGAAAGAAAGTGCCAATTCATATTTAGGAGGTGTTTTGAACATCACACATAGAAGACTACAAAAGAAGTTCCCATTGTCGAACTATAATAAGTCACTAAGTAGACAGAACAAAAGGGGGAAAAAAAGATTTGAAAGCAGCCACAGAGGAATGCCAAATCACATATAAAGGCAGAACCATAAGAATTAGATTAGTAGATTTCTCTCCAGAAACTATTAAATCAGGGAGGACTTGGAATTTGAAGTTCTGGAAGACAAAAAACTGCCAATCCAGAATATGATACCCTGCAAAGATATCTGTCATAATTGAAAGAGAAAGAAAACTTTCCATGATAAAAACCCTTAGAACTGTTAAACACTTCTAGCAAAGTGGTAATATTAAAAAATCATTACATAAAAAATAATAGTTGTCCTATATAACAATAAAAAAAACATGACAAGGAAATAACTAAGGAAACTATCCCCTTGACAATGAACACACACATATGCACTGATCTATGGGTATAGTGATACATAATTAAGAGTCATTTTATTGCTTTGTTCCTTTAGCATAATAATAGCATTCCCCCCCCCCAAGGCCTGTGGCCTGTCTGGTCTCATGTTTTTGAACATTTTTACCAATGTAAAGTATGGGTTCCATTTCACAGAGTGGGCCTTAAACTCAATCAAAATGTGGTTGGTTGCTCCCATATATACTAAAGTCTTTAAGTGACCACTGTATAAGCAAGTATTTTAAAATAACTTTAGGATATTTAATATCCTATGCATTTATGACTAGAAATGTGTAAAGTGATATGACTGAACTTTGTGTTATAAAAAGTTTGGAGAATTATAAACATGAGTTTAATACATACAAAATGCATGCAATGTGTACAGTAAGTAGTCTGTTCTATGCAATATGCACTATATATGAACGACAACATTTAAGATGTCCAATGAAAATCTTTTAATAGTCCTGATTTCTTTTTTGTTTTGGTTTTTGGTTTTGGTTTTGATTTTTCTGAGACAAGGTCACTTTTTGTAGCACAAACTCGCCAGGTAGACCAAACTAGTCTTGAACTCATGAGATCCACATGTGTTGGCGGATATTTGATCACTTTTACAAGCTACTTTTACAAGCATGTAAATAAAAGCTACTTTTACAAGCATGCCTCCTTCTTTCTCCCAGAATTGGATAAAAGTATGCACCAGGAGAGACTCACCTCCATCTTGATCCCGGGCTCCAGAGATCAGTCAGACTGAGGTACACAAACATAATCCTAGGCCCAACACCGCAGGGGTCTGAGCCAGACGGGCGTTGGCCTGCACCCAGGCCCTGGGCTGTTCGAGTGGCCATCGGGGCGCCAACCCAGCCAGGAGTTTTTTTTTGCCCCGGCCGGCGCACGTGCCGCCATTTTGCCTACAGGAGCCAGAGTGCTCGAGAGGGCAGAGACTGCTAACAAGCGTAGCCTGAGGCTAACAAAACGGGGGTCTAGGCCCCAAAAGGCACAGGACTGACCCCAAGAACTGGGCGGCTTGGTGGGCCATCTGTGTGTCAACCCGCCCAGGAGGTTATTAGCACAACAGACTCTCCTGGTGCTTTCGGGGAGCACGGATGCGCACGCCCGCCATCCGGGTCACCTGGCGGACCCAAATAACAGTCATAGCACTAGGGGAACTTTGCTCGGACCTTGGCCTCCCAGGCGTTTGCCTGGACTCAGGGCCCGGGCGACAAGGCTAACCTAGTGTGCGCCAGCCCGGTTGGGGAAATCAGCTGCCCAGCGGAGTGAGCGGAGCACAGGGGAGGTCACAGCAACATTCACCTTCGGAGCTCCCTGGGGGTGCACACGGGTTCCACCTGGTCCACAGACACAATCTGGGGCAAGGCCTCAGGCAGAAGCCCCCAGCCCAACTCTCTCCGCTTCAGATCAGCCTGGGTGGCCGCCACATCTCCAGGTCCCTCAAGAGGCTAGTGGGGGCTTCCGGGCGGCCAGCTGGGAGAAGTCGGTGTGCTCCAATAAATCCTGCGGGCCCCAGCGGGAGCCTTCAGGTGCCTGCTTCGGGATCTGAACAGCCTGGACAACAGCACCCTGTCTACAGGCAGTGCAGAGTGTAAGCTGTGCACCAGAGGCCAACGGGGAAGGGGCAGCTTGCACTGGTGAGTCCAGCACTGACAAGACCAAGTAACACCAGTGAGAGCTAGATGGCAAAAGGCAAACGCAGGAACGTCACTAACAGAAATCAAGGCAATATGGCAACATCTGAACCAAATTCTCCTCTACCAGCAAGTCCTGGATACCCCATCACACCAGTAAAACAAGATTTGGATTTAAAATCACTGGTCATGATGCTGGTACAGGAACACATGAAGGACATTCAGGAGAAAATGGATCAAAAGTTAGAAGCCCTTGCAAGGGAAACACAAAAATCATTGAAAGAAATCCAGGAGAATACAAAAGCCAACAAGGAGGAAATGCAAAAAACACTTAAAGAAATACAGGAGAACTTTGGTCAACAGGCTGAGGTCATGAAAGACGAAACACAAAAATCTCTTAAAGAAATACAGGAGAACTTAGGTCAACAGGCTGAGGTCATGAAAGAAAAAACACAAAAATCTCTTAAAGAATTACAGGAAAGCACAAACAAGCAAGTGAAGGAGCTAAGCAAAACCATCCAGGATCTAAAAACAGAAGTAGAAACAACTAAGAAAACTCAAAAGGAGACAACTTTGGAGATAGAAAGCCTTGGGAAGAAATCAGGGGACAGAGATGCAAATATCAACAACAGAATACAAGAAATAGAAGAAAGAATCTCAGATGCTGAAGATTCCATAGAAACCATGGACTCAACAGTTAAAGAAAATGCAAAATGCAAAAAGCTTGTAACCCAAAATATCCAGGAAATCCAGGACACAATATTTAAAAAAAAAGAAGACCAAACCTAAGGATTATAGACGTAGATGAGAGTGAAGATTTACAACTTAAAGGGCCAGCAAATATCTTCAATAAAATTATGGAAGAAAACTTCCCTAACCTAAAGAGAGAGATGCCCATGAATATACAAGAAGCCTACAGAACTCCAAACAGACTGGACCAGAACAGAAATACTTCCCGTCACATAATAATCAAAACACCAAATGTTCTAAACAAAGAAAGAATATTAAAGGCAGTAAGAGAAAAAGGCCAAGTAACATATAAAGGAAGACCTATCAGAATCACAGCAGACTTTTCACCTGAGACTATGAAGGCTAGAAGGTCCTGGGCAGATCTCATGCAGACTCTAAGAGAACACAAATGCCAACCAAAACTACTATATCCAGCAAAACTCTCAATCACCATAGATGGAGAAACTAAGATATTTCACGACAAAACCAAGTTCACCCAATATCTATCCACAAACCCAGCCCTAAAAAGGATAATAGGAGGACAACACCAATACAAGGAGGGAAACTTCACCCTGAAAAAAGCAAGATAGTAACCTTTCATCAAACCCAAAAGAAGTTAAGCAATCAAATTTAAAAAATAACGTCAAAAATGATAGGAAGTAACAATCACTATTCCTTAATATCTCTTAACATCAATGGACTCAATGCCCCAATAAAAAGACACAGACTAACTGACTGGATACGTAAACAGGACCCTACATTTTGCTGCTTAGAGGAAACACACCTCAGGGTCAAAGACAAACACTACCTTAGAGTAAAAGGCTGGAAGACAATTTTACAAGCAAATGGTCTCAGGAAACAAGCTGGAGTAGCCATTTTAATATCAGATAAAATTGACTTTCAACCCAAAGTCATCAAAAGAGACTCTGAGGGACACTTCTTGCTGGTCAAAGGAAAAATACAACAAGAAGAACTCTCAATCCTGAACATCTATGCTCCAAATGCAAGGGCACCCTCTTTCATAAAAGAAACTTTATTAAAACTCAAAGCACACATTGCACCTAACACAATAATTGTGGGTGACTTCAACACTGCACTTTCCTCAATGGACCAATCAGGAAAACAGAAACTAAACAAGGACACAATGAAACTAATTGAAGCTTTGGACCAATATAGAACATTCTATCCTAAAACAAAAGAATATACCTTTTTTTCAGCACCTCATGGTACCTTCTCCAAAATCGACCATATAATTGGTCACAAGACAGACCTCAACAAATATAAGAAGATAGAACTAATCCCATGCCTCCTATCTGATCACTATGGAATAAAAGTGGTCTTCAATAGCAACAGAAACAACAGAAAACCCACATACACGTGGAAATTGAACAATACTCTACTCAATGACACCTTGGTCAAGGAAGAAATAAAGAAAGAAATTAAAGACTTTTTAGAACACAATGAAAATGAAAACACAACATACCCAAATCTATGGGACACAATGAAAGCAGTGCTAAGAGGAAAACTCATAGCCCTGAGTGCCTCCAAAAAGAAAATGGAGAGAGCATACATTACCAACTTAATGACACACCTGAAAGCCCTAGAACAAAAAGAAGCTATTTCACGCAGGAGGAGTAGAAGGCAGGAAATCATCAAACTCAGGGCCGAAATCAATCAAGTAGAAACAAAGAGAACCATACAAAAAATCAACAAAACCAGGAGCTGGTTCTTTGAGAAAATCAACAAGATAGATAAACCCTTAGCCAGACTGACCAAAGGGCACAGAGAAAGTATCCAAATTAACAAACTTAGAAATGAAAAGGGAGACATAACAACGGAAACTGAGGAAATCCAAAAAATCATCAGATCCTACTACAAGAGCCTGTACTCAACACAACTGGAGAATCTGGAGGAAATGGACAATTTCCTTGACAGATACCAAATACCAAAATTAAGTCAGGACCAACTAGACCATCTAAACAGTCCCATAAAGCCTAAAGAAATAGAAGGAGTCATAGAAAGTCTTCCAACCAAAAAAAGCACAGGACCAGATGGTTTCAGTGCAGAATTCTACCAGACCTTCAAAGAAGAGTTAACACCAATACTCTTCAAACTATTCCACAAAATAGAAACAGAAGGAACACTACCCAATTCCTTCTATGAAGCCACAATTACGCTGATACCAAAGCCACACAAAGATCCAACAAAGAAAGAGAACTTCAGACCAATTTCCCTTATGAACATCGATGCAAAAATACTCAATAAAATTCTTGCCAACCGAATCCAAGAACACATCAAAACGATCATCCACCATGATCAAGTAGGCTTTATCCCGGGAATGCAGGGTTGGTTCAATATACGGAAATCCATCAATACAATCCACTACATAAACAAACTCAAAGAACAAAACCACATGGTCATTTCATTGGATGCTGAAAAAGCATTTGACAAAATTCAGCATCCTTTCATGCTTAAAGTCTTGGAGAGAACAGGAATTCAAGGCCCATACCTAAACATAGTAAAAGCAATATACAGCAAACCGGTAGCCAGCATCAAACTAAACGGAGAGAAACTTGAAGCAATCCCACTGAAATCAGGGACCAGACAAGGCTGCCCTCTTTCTCCTTATCTTTTCAATATTGTACTTGAGGTACTAGCTCGGGCAATTCGACAACATAAGGAGGTCAAAGGGATACAAATTGGAAAGGAGGAAGTCAAACTATCATTATTTGCAGACGACATGATCGTCTACCTAAGTGACCCAAAGAACTCCACTAGAGAGCTCCTACAGCTGATAAACAACTTCAGCAAAGTGGCAGGTTACAAAATCAACTCAAGCAAATCAATGGCCTTCCTATACTCAAAGGATAAGCAGGCTGAGAAAGAAATTAGGGAAATGACCCCCTTCACAATAGCCACAAACAGTATAAAGTATCTTGGGGTGACTCTTACCAAACATGCGAAAGATCTGTATGACAAGAACTTCAAGACTCTGAAGAAGGAAATGGAAGAAGACCTCAAAAAATGGGAAAACCTCCCATGCTCATGGATCGGTAGAATCAATATAGTTAAAATGGCCATTTTGCCTAAAGCACTATACAGATTCAATGCAATACCCATCAAAATCCCAACTCAATTCTTCACAGAGTTAGAAAGAGCAATTATCAAATTCATCTGGAACAACAAAAAACCCAGGATAGCTAAAACTATTCTCAGCAACAAAAGAAAATCTAGGGGAATCAGTATCCCTGACCTCAAGCAATACTACAGAGCAATAGTGTTAAAAACTGCATGGTATTGGTACAGTGACAGGCAGGAGGATCAATGGAACAGGATTGAAGATCCAGAAATGAACCCACACACCTATGGCCACTTGATCCTCGACAAAGAGGCTGAAAACATCCAATGGAAAAAAGATAGCCTTTTCAACAAATGGTGCTGGTTCAACTGGAGGTCAGCATGCAGAAGAATGCGAATTGATCCATTCTTGTCTCCTTGTACTAAGCTCAAATCCAAATGGATCAAGGACCTCCACATAAAGCCAGACACTCTGAAGCTAATAGAAAAGAAACTGGGGAAGACCCTTGAGGACATCGGTACAGGGAGAAAGTTTCTGAACAGAACACCAATAGAGTATGCTCTAAGAGCAAGAATTGACAAATGGGACCTCATAAGGTTACAGAGTTTCTGTAAGGCAAAGGACACCATCAAGAGGACAGATCGGCAACCAACAAATTGGGAAAAGATCTTCACCAATCCTACATCAGATAGAGGGCTAATATCCAATATATATAAAGAACTCAAGAAGTTAGACTCCAGAAAACCGAACAACCCTATTAAAAAATGGGGTACAGAGTTAAACAAAGAATTCTCACCTGAAGAACTTCGGATGGCGGAGAAGCATCTTAAAAAATGCTCAACTTCATTAGTCATTAGGGAAATGCAAATCAAAACAACCCTAAGATTTCATCTTACACCAGTCAGAATGGCTAAGATTAAAAATTCAGGAGACAGCAGGTGTTGGAGAGGGTGCGGAGAAAGAGGAACACTCCTCCACTGCTGGTGGGGTTGCAAATTGGTACAACCACTCTGGAAAGCAGTCTGGCGGTTCCTCCGAAAACTGGGCACCTCACTTCCAGAAGATCCTGCTATACCACTCCTGGGCATATACCCAGAGGATTCCCCACCATGTAATAAGGATACATGCTCTACTATGTTCATAGCAGCCCTATTTATAATTGCCAGATGCTGGAAAGAACCCAGGTATCCCTCAACAGAAGAGTGGATACAAAAAATGTGGTATATCTACACAATGGAGTACTATTCAGCCATTAGAAACAATGAATTCATGAAATTCTTAGGCAAATGGATGGAGCTAGAGAACATCATACTAAGTGAGGTAACCCAGACTCAAAAGGTGAATCATGGTATGCACTCACTAATAAGTGATTATTAACCTAGAAAACTGGAATACCCAAAACATAATCCACACATCAAATGAGATACAAGAAGAAAGCAGGAGTGGTCCCTGGTTCTGGAAAGACTCAGTGAAACAGTATTTGGCAAAACCAGAACGGGGAACTGGGAAGGGGTGGGAGGGAGGACAGGGGAAGAGAAGGGGGCTTACGGGACTTTCGGGGAGTGGGGGGGGCTAGAAAAGGGGAAATCATTTGAAATGTAAATAAATTATATCGAATAAAAAAAAAAAGTATGCACCAGTATACCTATCTCATTCTCATTATTTTTAACCAGTACAATTCAGATGAAAATCTTGGCACCTGAGCAAGCCTACTGTTTGAAAGCCTGGTGTGTGTCTATTTGTCTTGGTAAAATGTGTGACTTGAAATCGTATGGTGCATTTGTACATTGGAAAGAGTATGGTTGTTGTCACAAGCACAGTTCCCTACATTTACAAGAGCTCTAAAGTTCTGTTTTTGTTGATGATGCAGATATACTACTGGGATTTATGTGAAAAGTGGAAGCTAAGTTAATATAGTGGTTTAAATAAAAATGGCCCTCATAGACTCACAGGGAGTGGCACTATTAAGATATGTCACATATCTTAATATGTAATACTTGAGGAGTAGGTGTGGTTTTGTTGGAGGAAGTGATCCCTGGGTGGACTTTGAGTTCCCAGACGCTCAAACCGCATCAAATGTGGCTCTCTCTTCCTGCTGCCTGCCAATCCAGATGTAGAACTCTCAGCTGCCTCTCCAGCACCATCTCTGCTACCATGTTTCCTGCCATGATAATAATGGACAAACCTTTGAACTGTAAGCCAGCCCCAATTAAATGTTTTCCTTTATAAGATTTGCCATGTTCATGGTATCTCTTCATATCAATAAAGCCTTAAGACAGAGTTTGGTACCAGGAAGTGGAATGGAGCTAACTCCTCTGATCTAGAAAATAAACAGATTAAAGAAAATCCTGTTCTTAAATGGAATAAAAGGAGTGGTGACCTCAGGGAAAGATTCTACCCAGTTAAGCTTCCAACTTATGAAAGGGAACTAGAAAAAATGCTTAGAGCTGGGTATAGTGGTACATACCTTTAACCACAGCATTCCAGAGGCAGAGGTAGGCATATTTCTGAGTTTGAAATCAAACTCAGTAAAGGAAACTATAGAAAACTCAAAGCTGGTAAAGATATATTTCAGGGAGGGAGTAATGTTCTAGCCCCACAAGCAGCAGAATTTAGCAACTTCAGCCTCCTAATTCCGGATTTAGAGTCATGGATAATAGAAAGGGTTATAGAACATTTCTCTGAGACTTAGGCCATTGTGTGAAGCTGTGAAGGTAAAGCCTGGATTGCCTTGGAGACAAGATGTTGGAGATGTCGGAGTTGTGGGATGCTTGCCAAAGGAAGCGGTTAACCAGGAGTGGAACCAGCCCAAGAGAAAAAATTGTGCTGCAGTCAACAAAGCTAAAGGAAGTTAGAGATCTGAAGAGCCCTTTAACATCAGACATAGAGATACAGAGTTTAGAGTTTGTTCAGCTGATTTTCAGTCTTGCTTTGTTACAGTATTTCTTCACTATGCTCCCTTTCCACCATTTGAGGTGTTAATATATATCCTGTGCCATTATATGTTGGAAGTATGTGACCTCCTTTTGTATTTTGTTTTTATAGAAGATTATAGTTAATAAATTGCATGAATCTTAGACACTTTGGACTTAGACTTTTAATCAAGTTTGAGGCTGTTGTAGATTATGGGGACCTTTAAAATTGGACTAAATGCATTTTGCATTATGATATGGCCAAGGAGTGGAATGTGGTTATTTGACTAAAAATGGCCTTCATAGTCCCATAGGGATTGTTCTATTAGGAGGTGCAGCCTTGTTGGAGAAGTGATCACTGGAGATGGGCTTTGAGGTTTCCCATGCAAAAGCCATGCTCAGTGAGTCACTCACTTCCTGATGCCTGACAACCTGGATGTAGAATTCTTTTTTTTTTTTTGTCTTTTTTTTATTCCATATATTTTTTATTTACATTTCAAATGATTTCCCCTTTTCTGGCCCCCCACTCCCCGAAAGTCACATAAGCCCCCTTCCCTCCCCCTGTTCTCCCACCCACCCCTTCCCTCTTCCCTGTTCTGGTATTGCCCTATACTGCTACACTGAGTCTTTCCAGAACCAGGGGCCACTCCTCCGCTCTTCTTGGACATCATTTGATGTGTGGATTATGTTTTGGGTATTCCAATTTTCTAGGCTAATATCCACTTATTAGTGAGTGCATACCATGATTGATCTTTTGAGACTGGGTTACCTCACTTAGTATGATGTTCTCCAACTCCATCCATTTGTCTAAGAATTTCATGAATTCATTGTTTCTGATGGCTGAATAGTACTCCATTGTGTAGATATACCACATTTTTTGCATCCATTCTTCCGTTGAGGGATACCTGGGTTCTTTCCAGCTCCTGGCTATTATAAATAGGGCTGCTATGAACATAGTGGAGTACATATCCTTATTACCTGCTGAGGAAATCTCTGGGTATATGTCCAGGAGTGGTATAGCAGGATCCTCCGGAACTGACATGCCCAGTTTTCTGAGGAACCACCAGACTGATTTCAGAGTGGTTGTACAAGTTTGCAAACCCACCAGCAGTGGAGGAGTGTTCCTCTTTCTCCACATCCTCTCCAACACCTGCTGTTTCCTGAATTTTTAATCTTACCATTCTGACTGGTGTAAGGTGAAATCTCAGGGTTGATTTGATTTGCATTTCCTTAATGACTAATGAAGTTGAGCATTTTTTAAGATGCTTCACAGCCATCCGAAGTTCTTCAGGTGAGAATTCTTTGTTTAGCTCTGTACCCCATTTTTAATAGGGTACCATTTGGTTTTCTGGGGTCTAACTTCTTGAGTTCTTTGTATATATTGGATATTAGCCCTCTATCTGATGTAGGGTTGGTGAAGATCTTTTCCCAATTTGTTGGTTGCCAATTTGTCCTTTTGATGGTGTCCATTGCCTTACAGAAACTTTGTAATTTTATGAGGCACCCATATGTCAATTCTTGATCTTAGAGCATACGCTATTGGTGTTCTGTTCAGGAACTTTCCCCCTGTACCGATGTCCTCAAGGGTCTTCCCCAGTTTCTTTTCTATTAACTTCAGAGTGTCTGGCTTTATGTGGAGGTCCTTGATCCATTTGGAGTTGAGCCTAGTACAAGGAGATACGGATAGATCAATTCGCATTCTTCTGCATGCTGACCTCCAGTTGAACCAGCACCATTTGTTGAAAAGGCTATCTTTTTTCCATTGGATGTTTTCAGCTCCTTTGTCGAGGATCAAGCGGCCATAGGTATGTGGGTTAATTTCTGGATCTTCAATCCTGTTCCATTGTTCTTCCTGCCTGTCACTGTACCAATACCATGCAGTTTTTAACACTATTGCTCTGGAGTATTGCTTGAGGTCAGGGATACTGATTCCCCCAGAATTTCTTTTGTTGTTGAGAATAGTTTTAGCTATCCTGGTTTTTTTGTTATTCCAGATGAATTTGAGAATTGCTCTTTCTAACTCTTAACTGCTCTCCAGCATCATGTCTGCCTGCACTTCCCACTGCTCTACTTACCACTATGGGGATAACAGACTAAACCTCTGAACTGTAAGTCAACCCCAATTAAATATTCTCCTTTATAAGATTTTTGGTGGTCTTGGTATCTCTTCACACCACTAAAACCCTAACTAAGAGAGCTAGTATAAAGAACTTCTTTGTCATTCTACTATATAATCAGGCTAACTAGGGCTTGAGAGATGGCAAATGTTCCAGAATTTGGCTCCCAGAACCTGTATCCCATGGCTCAGAACAGCCTATAACTTCAGTCCCAGTACTTGGCTCTGGCATCCTTGTCTGTGAGTGTGTGTACAGACAAGGTGTGTACACACACTCACAATTAAGGTTTTTAATTAAACTATAAAATAAATCATGCCAATTTTCAATATTTACGTATTGAATATATCCCTGATCTATTTTATAAGCTTTCTTTTTCTTATTATTTTATCTATTTACATTTCAAATGTTGTCCCCCTTCCTAGTCTCCCCTCCTCAAACCCCCTATTCCATCACCCCTTTGCCTCTAAGAGAGTACTCCCCCACCCCACTCACTCCTGCCTCATCCCTCAAGCATCCCCCTCCACTGGGGCATCAAGCCTCCACAGGACTAACCTCCTCCCCTCCCAATGATGCCAGATACGGCAATCCTCTACTACATATGTAGCAAGAGTCATGGACCCACCCATATATGCTCTTTGGTTGATTGTTTTGTCCCTGGGAGCTCTGAGGTATCTGGCTAGTTGATATTGTTGTGGTCAGGTCTTAGCAATTCCTTCACCTGTTTGATTATATTTTCCTGTATTTGTTTAAGGGATTTATTTGTTTCCTCTTTAAGGGCTTCTACCTGTTTAATTGTGATTTCCTGTATTTCTTTAAGTGAGTTATTTAGATTGTCCTTAAAGGTTTCTATGATCTTCATGAGATGGGATTTTAGGTCAGCACCATGTTTTTCAGGTGTATTGTGGTAGTCATGACTTGCTGTAGTGGGAGAGCTGGGTTCTGATGGTGTCAAAGTATATTGACTTCTGTTGCTCATGATCTTGCACTTGCCATTCTGATTATCTCTGTTGTTAGCTGGCCTGGGTGACTCTATGTGGAGCCTACCTCCTGTGTCCTTCGGTTGACACTGAGGATGATCTCTAGGCTTTGGTAGGGGCCCTATTTACCTATCGCTCAACCCAAAGGACCTGTACCATCCTTGAGAGGACACAAGTTACGGGTTAGGACAGCTTATTTCTGCCAAGACAGAATAAGCTAGTCCTTAATAATTCCTGTTTTTCAAGGTCTGTCAGAATATTCTGGGCCATAAAGCTGAAGACAGATGCTCCACCTTCCTGACTTACTGGGGCTGTATAGGTAGGCAACTGTCTCTACAATTTGTCTCAGTTCTGGAAGCTATGGTAGGCTTCCCATATTTTTAGATGTTAGTCATTCTTGGATTTCTGATGGTATTGAAAGACTACTTATAGTCTCATAACCAACCCAGGCTGTTTACATTGAGAGAACAGATTTGAGAGGATGTTTTTCAGATGGCATACTATCTAAAGCCAGGAAATAAGTCTGGTGTAGAATTATATCTGTATTTTTAAGTTAGTACAGATGACAGAGTGTTCTATTTTGTTGACAAAAATGATGGGTTGGGTATGTACTTTATAAATTACAAAATGGTAATAGTTGTGCTCATTTTATATCTGAGATAAAAGAGTCTTGTAAGTGGACAGAAAGGAGGAAATGTTGTGGATGGTTCTGGTGCTGTCTGTATTTTGATGTTAATTCCACTCTCCCTGTAGGGGCTGTCTGTCTGGAAGGAAGATTTGAGTCATGAACTCAGGTGACTTCTTGTGAATCTTCCCTGAATGAATAAAGGAACCAATCACTAGGTAAGTAGGTGGGACTTCGGGTTGGACTGGGAAGAGAGGAGGCAGGAGACAGGTCCTTTTGAACAGGGATAGTTAGAGGACAAGATGTAGCTACTAGTGTCTCCTGGTTTATATGGTGACTCCACCAGGATTCGCCACCAGAGGATTTAGATTTAATATAGCTTACAAGATTAAGATTCTAGTTGATGCACCCAGAGATTGAGTTACCATTGTTTCTGAACAAAAAAAAAAAAAAAAAAAAAGGAAATAAAGAGGTATGCTTCATTTTCATGAAAGAGACTGTTAACCAAGAAGGCATGACTGTCCTAAACATACATGCACCAAACTCTGTACACCCAATTTTATTTTGAAAAAAAAAAAAGTGCTACTAAATTTAAAGAGACAAAGAAAAAAAATGCCACCCATTTAGAAAACTTTTCTTTACAGTAAAGACCATTACAGAAAACTACAATCATCATTCAGAGTTATAAAGTCCAGCCCTAAATTTACTTCTATAAAATATTCTGATACCTAAGGCTCACAGAACAGTTCAAAGGAGGAGGCAGAAAGATTATAAAAGTCAAAGAATCAGGGCTAACTAGGCCCCTCCACACATATGTAGCAGATGTGCTACTTGAACTGGAGAGGGGGCTATCCCAAAAGCTGTGGCCTGTCCAGGGGATATGCTCTTCTAGTGGGGTTGCCTTGTCTGGCCTCAGAGGGAGAGGAAATGCCTAGCCTCACAGAGACTTGATGTGCCAGGATGGGGGGATAGCCAGGGGAGCCCCCACCCACTCAGAGGAGGAGGGGAATGGAGATAAGGGGAAGGATTGTGGAAGGGGTGAATGGAAGGGGATCAGTGAGCAAGATGTAAAGTAAATAAATAAAATAATAATAATAAATTTAAACATAATCAGGGCTATGAGACCGTGTCTCCTAGAAATGTCAAAAGCTATACCAATAAAGTCTTACCAACATTACTGCATAAACATGAACTAACAAGGACAACACAAATGGACATGCTAAAGTAGGGAGGGGAAAGCCCAAGAGAACTCAGTCCTATACAAAGAACAGCAGGCAACTAAGGAATACTGGGAGCAGCAGAAATCGTCTTCTCCAGGGCTCGTCCAACACCAAGTAGTCAATTGTGAGGACATGAATATAAACAACATTGTTCAAACTGAGCAGATTATGTTTGAGATGTGTGTGTGTGTGTGTGTGTGTGTGTGTGTGTGTGTGTATGCATGTATCAACAATTAAAAGAAAGAGAGATCATAAATATGAAAGAGAGCAAAGAGGGGTACAGGTAAGCCTTTGAGGGAAGAAAAAGAGGAGAAATGGTATATTATAATCTCAAAAGGAAAATAAATAAAAATAAATAAATGAAAAAAAACTAAAATCAAAAGAGCTTTGTGTGAGATTTATCGGGCATTCTAATACTGGAAATTTAAGCAAAAAATGTATATAGCTTTTAATTTGTTCATTTATAATAAAAATAATAATAAACTCACTACCTGTTAAAGTCAGAACAACTGTGCCACAACGTTATGTAGCTTCTGGCAATGAGTACAGGATGAACAGGGCGTCTGAGTATTATAAAGATAGCCTTGATTTTGCAGACTTCCTGGAGAACCACTGTTTTATGAAAATCTGGGTTTGTCTACTACTAAGAAAATGCTGTTTTCTGATAGCAAAGTTTTGTTACTGTTTAGTGACCAGACTATCTTAGAATTTGCACAAACATACCAGACCAATGGTAAAAACAACCGTTGTAATTTCCAACCTGAACCGGCTCCCATGCTGACCCAGCAGCAACACAGCGGGTCTGTTCACAGAAAGGAGTAACATTTATGAAATGAAAATGGACAGTAGTGATTAGTGAACTGTAACAATGCTTAGTCTTTGCATTCAAATTAATGACTGTTGAATTCGTTAGAGTTGATAACATACCAACACCACAATTAACTCACAATAGTGATAAACTGCTTCTGTTTCTTTTTGTGTTGCTTAAAATATCTTCTGTGCTCTGGCTCCTGAGGATGTTAAAACCAGGATCTTGAAAAGCAATTGTTTAAGAATACTTTTCACTACACTGCATCTGTGTGTATATATACAGATAGCCAATATGTTTATGTGATCATATAAATATGCATAGATATTTTCACACATTTCCTAAATTCTTCAATTTGCATTTTCTTTTCTCTAGCCGGAATCAAAATATGATCACTTCTCTCGTTCAAGGAATTCCAACATGAAACTATATTTTTTATATTCCCATGATAAACATTTGTCTACCATGGATCCCCTACAACCCCATCCTAAAAGATTACCTGAAAGGGCCTAGTCAACAGACTCTGAAAAGGCTTCAAGTTCTCTAAACCCAACAGGAAGACAACTGAATTAACAAATACAGAAAATACTCATTCTAAAAAAAAATGGTTATAAGCATTTCAAGAGCAGAAATGTGTGCCTATTTTTTAACTGATGACTCTCAGGTACTAGTATAAAGCATGGAACATAGTGCCATGAAATAAATCCTTATTGAATTAATGATCAAACAACGAAGGATCTACCTTCTGGTTGGAATATATTATTCACATTTTGAAACTGGAATCACTGGTTGTTGTATGGATCACATGGAACAACCCACTTCCCATAATGAATTTTCCTAAGTCTAGACTACCATGGCTCTGAAGTGTACACTCACTAAAATTATTTCTTTTTCCTTTGAGAAAAATGTTAACATGTCTATAACACATTGTCACATTTCGCACATAAATGAAATTGTGTGATGATTAATTTTTATGTATCAAACTGACAAGGCTAAAGGATACCCTGTTAGCTGGTAAAATATTATTACTGGGTGCCTGAGAGTGTTTATAAAAGATATTGGCATCTAAACCAACAGATTTAGTGAAGAAAGTCTTTTCTCAACAATGATAGGTACCATCACATGTTTAAGACACTCCACAATTTAAAATTGTGTCCTATAAAATGTCCCATAAAGAAGGCATCCCTTCTTGACCACAGAATAATCATAACTTCAATGATGGTATAAAGGATGGAATTCTGCTGGTTTAGAACCTAATTACAAATTATCCTGTGCTATTTTGACTTCTCAACAGACATTATATTCACTTCTGCATGTGAGCTAACATCTTTGTGATAACTGAATCCTTTAAAATATACAGACTACCCGGCTTGCACCATCCAAAGGCTAAAAATGTCATCAGATATCACTGAGGCCTATTGTTGGGATTCTGACCTTTTTCTATAACATTCTTTCCTAATGTTTCTCACAGTAGATTTAAAGGTATTTTTAAATTTTATGATTTTCTTTTTTTCTGTTACTATAAAAAGTTTATAAGGCTGTTACCACATTGGAACACAGAATTTGTTCCATTAAATCACATTAAATCTGTGTTTCTAGGTCACTCATATTCTGACTACAGAATAAACTGTTTCTTGCCACCATTGAGGTGAGGATTGTGATTTTTGTATCAACAAAATATTGCATGGGCACAGCCTGATCATAAGTTATCTGGACCATCTTTAGCCCCCTTAAATGATCATTTATGGTCTGCCTCTCTATGTGACCTTGTAACTATTTGGCAATTCCTTTAGAATACACAAACCAATCCTATCTGCCACCAACTCAAAAGCTAAGAATGTCATCAAATAGAATCTGAAGCAGATAGCAGAGATTTTCCCACATTCTATAGCCCGCCCACCCACAAATGCATTGTTATCCCCATAGTTAACATTTGTTCACCCTCAATTCCCTACAACTTTGTACTGTGTCTTAACTTACAACTTTTTTGCTCTGTTAATATTATAAACTTCATTAAATTGCTAACCACATTGGAACACGAAATTTGAGATAGCTTAAATCTGTGTCCCAAGATGGTAGTCACTCACATTTGGATCCACAATTAACTATCTCTTGCTGCTTATATATCCTGCCTGTCAATGGTAAAGATATTCTTAAAAGACACTTGTAGATCTCTTTTTGGCCATTAGACTATTGAAAATGATTATTAACAAATTTTATACATACTTATCAAATAATAACAAATAGTGATTTTTCTTTTTTTGAGGCAGATTTTCACTGTGTAGCCTTGCCTGTCCTAGTATTCACTCTGTAGACCAGGCTGTCATTGAACTTACAGAGATCCAACCTGCCTCTGCCTCCCAAGTGCTGGGATTAAAGGTATGAACCACTACAGCCTGGCAATGATTTTTTTTTAATGATATCATGAACTTTGGCAGCACTGCCAATGAGAAAACGCTTCCCCCAAGAGTTACAGCTAAATAAAACAGCCATCCTTAAACGTTCATCAGTTAAATAACCTCTGTGCTTTATTCCATGGGAGCAGGCACTATATAAACATTGAGGAGTAGGGTAGGATTTAGGGATAGATGTTTCCTATTGGCTTTGTTTAAGATGTTAGTGGTGCTCCTGGGCATATACCCAGAGGATTCCCCAGCATGTAATAAGGATACATGCTCCAATATGTTCATAGCAGCCCTATTTATAATAGCCAGAAGCTGGAAAGAACCCAGGTATCCCTCAACAGAAGAATGGATGCAAAAAAAATGTTGTATATATACACAATGGAGTACTATTCAGCCATTAGAAACAATGAATTCATGAAATTCTTAGGTAAATGGATGGAGCTGGAGAACATCATACTAAGTGAGGTAACCCATTCTCAAAAGATCAATCATGGTATGCACTCACTAATAAGTGGATATTAACCTAGAAAACTGGAATACCCAAAACATAATCGACACATCAAATGAGGTACAAGAAGAACGGAGGAGTGGCCCCTTGTTCTGGAAAGACTCATTGTAGCAGTATAGAGCAAAACCAGAACAGGGAAGTGGGAAGGGGTGGGTGGGAGAACAGGGGGAGGGAAGGGGGCTTATGGGACTTTCGGGGAGTGGGGGGCCAGAAAAGGGGGAATCATTTGAAATGTAATTAAAAAATATATCGAATAAAAAAAAAGAAAAAAGATGTTAGTGGTGCTCTATTTGCATAGAGATGGACTCCAGGTGTTATGCTGTGTAACTGGTTGTCATGGTCCTCTCAGTGGGGTGTCATGGTTACATGTTCCAGAGTAGGTAGAGGTAGGTAGGGAATGGCTCCACTCCTACCGTTCTCAATTCTGAGATTCACAGTCTGAGCTCATTCAACCTTAACAGTTCTTTAGTCTGGTGGCATGGCCCACTTGCCCTGCATATCTCTGCCCATTTGTGACAAATTAACAAACATTTTTTGTGATGTTTTTATCATCCAAGATTATTTATGGAATTTTCTAGAAATATTGACAAGTTTTATAAAGTAGTAAAAAGAAATAACTAAAATCATTGAATTTTTACAGTTACATGTATTTAAGACAACCTATTTGACATGTTTCTAAATTTAGGCTAATGGTAAAATGAAACCAAGTTCTGAGAAGATAAATAATCTCTGATTTAAATAAACATTATTCAAAGTGATATACACAAAGAAAGGTTAATAAAAACTATAAAACATTATTTATTTCATTAATAAATGCAGAAAAATCAAAAGATCTGTACTTCAATACATTTTTAAACCATTAAAATTGAAAGAATGGATTAAGCAATTCAAAAATAACTTAGGTAAGTATTGGGGATTAAATGAGAATTGCCCCCCTCCATAGGCTCATGTATTTATACATGTGGTCTGCAGTTGGTGTTGCTGTTTGGAGAGGTTATGGAACCTTTAGAAGGCAGAGCCTTGCATAAAGATCTACAATACAGGCAGTGGGCTTTGAAATTTTGTGACCTCATCCAACTTTCCAGTTTGGTCTCTCTGCTTTCTCTGTGCAGTTGAAATGCGGTCAGCGCCACGCTGCTTCTTCCATTATGGACTCTCTATAGACCCATAAGCCAAAATAAACTCTTTCTTAAGTAATTCTGATTGTGTGGTTTTTATCATAGCAACAGAAAAGCAACTAGTACAGTGAGCTCTTAGCTCATGTGCTGGATAATTTTGGTCAGCTTGACACAGACTGGAGTCATCTGGGATGAGGGGAGCCTTTTTGAGGGATTGCCTCCACTTTCACACCTATATTGGTATTAATCTGAATCATGAATAATATTGCCCTGTAAATTAGGCTATTATGAAAACATGCCTGGTCTAGATCAACTCCTAAGACCATATAATTTAGACATTAAGAATTAAGCATTACTAGTTTAGTAGTTCAAAGACAAACAACTGATAGACATACAGGAAGAGGCTCTAGATCACTAAGATGTGTTCCAAGAAAAGCACAGACAAGATTATGTGCCATGACTTAGAAGAAATAATCTGTGTTATGCCAACTAGGTAGAATGAAATGTGGTGATTGAGGAAAGGTTGTTGTTGTTGTTGTTATTGTCATTGTTTTTAATATCTCTTTATCTTCCACTGGGCAATTTCAATAAATAGACAGACAACCTTTGGACCGCCCTGTTTACACAGAACTGCTTCACTTGATGTCCTGACTTGACCAGCATCTCCAACATTAGCAAAGTCCAAGGAAAGAGTTCTTTCTACATGAGCTTCCTCTACATGAGACCTTCATGTATCGGCTCACATCTCACTTTGTAGGTTTACAAATGATAAAGACTGGAAGCAAATTTTAACCACACTGGAGATTTCTATCTTACACAGTAAAAGTCTCATTTGAAAGGAACAATGTCATCTTAGAGATTTTCAAATTGACCATCCCAAGCTGAGGTCTTGTGATTGGCATTTACACTCCAGCTCTCAGAGGAAAACTCTGAACTTAGCCTGGTTTGATGCAGAGCTCAAAAATGTCAATTATATCAGTTCAACTTGTGAGTCCAGGATGAAGTAAAATGTTTTAATTTAAAACCTGACGGTTTTTATGAAGTAGATGGTCCCCAGATGACTTTCCACAGAACAGCAAGACACTAATGAAGTTCTCATCAGTCCTCAGCTAAATGAAAGAAATGACAAAGCAGAAAGTTTTCATGAATCTAACCTGTTAATTTTTTTTGTGGGTGCAGCAAAGTTTTATTGATGGCATTCAAGAGAGCAGGGAGGGCTCGTAGGCCCCTCTTGTTTATATGGGGGTTGGGGATGGAAATTGTGAGGGAGATACTCAGTGTTTGGGGCCGAGTTAGGACAGTGACTCCTCAGCAGCCAAGGGCTTCTCTCTTGCTCTCTTGCTGGGGTGGATGGTCCAGGGCTTCTTACTCCCTGGAGGCCATGAGGTCTACCACCCTGTTGCTGTAGCTATATTCATTGTCATACCAGGAAATGAGCTTTACAAAGTTGTCACTGAGAGCAATGCCAGCTCCAGCATCAAAGGTGGAGAGTGGGAGTTGCTCTTGAAGTCGCAGGAGACAACCTGGTCCTCAGTGTAGCCCAGGATGCCCTTTAGTGGGCCCTCGGATGCCTGCTTCACCACTTTCTTAATGTCATCATACTTGTTAGGTTTCTCCAGGTGGCATGTCAGATCCACAACAGATACATTGGGGTTAGGAACCTGGAAGGCCATGCCAGTGAGCTTCCCATTCAGCTCTGGGATGACCTTGACCAGAGCCTTGGTAATACCAGTAAATGCAGGGATGATGTTCTTCTGGGCAGCCCCATGGCCATCACACCACAACTTTCCAGAGGGACCATCCACAGTCTTCTGAGTGGCAGTGATGGCATGGACCATGGTCATGAGCCCTTCCACAATGCCAAAGTTGTCATGGATGGCCTTGGCCAGGTGGGGCTAAGCAGTTGGTGGTGCAGGATGCATTGCTGACAATCTTGAATGAGTTGTCATATCTCGTGTGGTTCATACCCATTGCAAACATGGGGGCATCGGCAGAAGGGGCAGAGATGATGACCCTTCTAGCCCCACCCTTCAAGTGGGCCCCAGCCTTCTCTGTGATGGTGAAGATGCCAGTAGACTCCACAACATACTCAGCACCAGCATCATCCCATTTGATGTTATCAGAATCTCGTTCCTGGAAGATGGCAATGGGCTTCCCATTGGTGACAAACTTCCCATTCTCAGCATTGACTGTGTCATTGAATTTGCTATGGGTGAAGTCAGACTGGAATATATAGACCATGTAATTGAGGTCAATGAAGGGATCATTGATGGCAACAGTCTCCACTTTGCCAGATGCAGAACAGAAGGCAGCCCTGGTAACCAGGCACTCAATATGGCCAAATCAGTTCACACCGACCTTCACCATCTTGTCTTATGGGACTAGGCTGGAACTGCACAAGAAAATGTGGCTGTCTCTGGAACAGAGAGTCACTGCCATTAATTTCTATTTTTATTTATTTTATAATTAATCTCTGGAACACATGCCATTGCTATTCTCTAAATAATAACAGTGTATACTAAATAGCTGTCAGGAGGTGAGCTATGCACAGGTAGCCTGGTCCCAGGTCAATCAATGACCTTGAACTTCAGTGACCAGGTAGGTGGCTTTTGCCTACATGGAACCAAAGGAGTTCGGTCATGTCCCCTGGGTCCCTGGCTCCTGTCACAGTTACAGTCCCCACAGAGGAGAGGTGTGTGGCTATCAGTCACATAGGAGCAGCACTAAGCCTTCTCTCAGTTCAAGCCAATGAGAAGCACCTGCTGCCAAACCCTGAATCACCCTCAAAATGTATATAAATCCTATCCTGAGTCCTATAGATCATCATTAAAAGTGTGCGAGAACTACTCCATAGTCCAAGAGCTGTAATACTTGGTAAGTGGTCTGCTCTCCCGAAACACAACCTGCAGCTCCGAATCACTAGTCAGCCCACCTGGACCAGACTCAGCTACACAGTGTCAAGTCAGTGACACAGTGAAGACAGAGGTAGAATCAGCTGCTGTGCCAGGAGCGACCTGCCCCCTCTGCTCCCAACCTCTTCCCTCTGCCAGAATTCTTGAACCCAGCTGGGTCAGAGACCTCTGGAAAGCCTCGGTACGCAGGCCCACAAATAGCATATATAGTTAAAATATGACTTTAAATTGTCTGTTTTTCCAATCAATTTGGTAATTGTATCATTGTAATTTCAATAAGGAATCAAAACCCATTTTAGCTGAGGCAGGATAAAAATACAGAGAAAATTATAGAGACCCGAGGCTGAAAGGAGCCCTGACCCCAGAGTCTGGCTGAAGCCTCTCTCTAATAGAGAAGCAAGGATTCCAGCTAGGTGATGGCTGAACAATGCCTTTCTCCATTTCCCGATATATGCCTGAGATTTTTCTAGGAAATGCACCAGAAACCCCATGTACAGGAAACTGCCACTGCCCTGGAGTCCTTGTGCTACTTATTAGCTCCTGGTTTACCTTACCAAACTATACTTCCATCCAAGAGCCTTCCAAAGGAACTCCATAATCTTACTTATCAAAAGAGATAGAGAAGGAGAATTTCATCAATTCCTTGGGGTGTAACTTGAGAGCCACCAAAATTGTATATGTGGCCAATGTTATGACAATTAAAGACAATATTAAAATATCTTTAATAAAATCTCCATTTCCACTTCGTACTGGCTACCTGAAATTCTTGTCTTTGTTGAAATCATCAGTCCTGAGTCAAGGTGCCTAAAAGACTATAGGAACTTCTCAGACAACTGAGGGTGATAATGTAGAGCTATGTCTCTGTCCCTTCACAGTTGACAGGCATTGAATCCCAGGGGATTTCAATAGAAAACATTGACTAGATGTGTAAAGCACTCCAACGTTCCATAGATTTCATAACTACTGGAAGTACCCACCCCCACTAGAGTTGGAAGAGCAAAGGAAAGGTTTTAAACACCTTAAAAAGTGAAGGGAAATCCATGGGGATTGAGGCCTCTGAAGAGGGAGCACTGTAGAGTGTTGAGGTGCGAGCATTTAATGCCAGAACTCAGAAGCAGATGGACCTCTGTGGTTCCGGGTTCCCCCATTCCTCCTAGGGTGTCCAGACCCCACCGGAACACAGCCTAGGAGTGAACAGGGCAAAAATCCTAAATGGGTGAGGTCCACACTTTTTCTCTTCCCTCCCTGGTATCAGATAAAATGGACAGGAGGGATAAAATGGAATCCAGTATGACTGTGATCAGCAGAACTCTAGTGTTAGAGCTCTTAGAATAGGAGTAAAGATGTTTGGAGCCAGGATCCCAGGTCCCCGCTGCAGTTGTGGAAGCTGTGGTAATGTTGGGCCAGAGCTCTGATGCAAACCTCTGCAAGCAACTACTATCCAGTACTGCTATCCAAACATAATTCTAAGAGCCTGGCAGGCAGGAGAGTCCAAAAGTCCAATGATGAGTGCTTTGGGAAAAACAGCCTTCCCACAAGTGTTACAGCTCAGTAAAAACGGCCAGTCTCACACAATCCTCGGTGAAATAACTTGTGTGCTTTATTCCGGGGACTACATGAACCTTGGGGAATAGGATGAAATTAGGGGAGGGGTAAATACATTCTATTGGCTGAGGCTATGATGCTGGTGATGCTCTATTTGCATGGGAAAGAACTCCAGGTGCTGTGCTATGTAACTGAGTACCTGTGGCCACCTGGTTGTAACTGTGGGTCTCCCAGTTACATGCTCCAAGGCAGGCACAGAAACAGGGAGGGAGTTAGTTCCACTCCTGTGGGCCTTGAGTTTTGAAATTTCTGGTGTTTGAATATGTTCTACCTTGACAGTTTCATGCCAGTTCCTCTGTTGGCATGAGCCCCACAGATCTTTATGAGTTCCAGGCCAGGTGGGAAACACAGAAAGACTTTGTCCTAAGGAAAATTAAAAAAGGGGACTGCTGCTCCCTGGTACTTAGTTTAGGCAGTCAGAGGTCATTGTACCTGGTAAACTTCTCTCCACGTATACTAGAAAGAAAATTATCATCCTGGTTTTCAGATACCCAAGAACAGAACCATGGCTGCTTAGTGTGCTGAGGCTCATGGGAACTCAAAGAAGACAGGAAGAAAGCTGGAAGTCCACAAGAAAGATCAAGTTCCTTCTCTCTCCTCCGACCTCCCAATGTCCCTCCTGCTGGCAAAGTCTGACAGGACAAAATCTAGGATGCTGTCTGCAAAGTCCAACAAAATAAGTGGGGTGGGCAGGCTTAGAACCAAGTGACTTAATAATTGACACGGCAATGCTAATTTTGTTTTTTACTAAAAGCATGTTCGCCTTTAAAATATCGCTTAGTGGCATCAGTTCCAAAGACCTCGCCTTACTTTTAATGTGCTTTAGCAAACAAAAAGATAGCAGGAGCAGTTTGTTCTTTCAAAGCTCTCTCAACACTAAGTCTCATTTGATTCCTACAAGCAGAGAGTCTCAAACGTTGCATATTTCTTTGTTGATAACTCTGCTTCACAGAAAATGGGACAACAAATAAAGAACTGCTATCCAAACATAATTCTAAGAGAAATTAGGTAAGTGTCAAGATCCTATGGAAAAGCAAAAGAACCATCTCTTCTTACCTTGGCATCCATGCAGCAGGACATGCTGTAAGGGTCTGTGATTCTCCGAAGAATGATATCCCAGACTCAAATAGTATGTAAATGCAAAGCGTGTTTTATTCTGTAGAAGTCCAGTGGACTATTGGTGTCTATCATCTACAAAAATGGAGAAACCCCAAAGTGAGCTCACATGGTCAATTTAAGACACGGTGGAGGAATTCCTGGGAGAGATAGGTGACCTCTATTTTACTCTTGGCTTTATGGGTCATTCCAGAACCATTTCTGCAGTCTGGAAGGCGAAAACTGTTGCTGGTTAAGTCTGGAAATGGCTGCTGACCCATTGTCCTTGCCTCATAACAGGTGTCAGGCAGCTTCTGAGGCCTGGACTTGCCTGGTTCTTGGAAACAGACATTTAGGCTAATCTCCTGAACTGCCCATTTAAAGCCTGTTATGGAGTTAGCCTAGCCTTCTCAATTGGATACTGAATCTGCTTCCACTGCCAGATGTTTACAAACATCCTTCAAGGATATCCTCGGCATTGACGCTCCCACTAATGTGAAGCCTCTGAGAACAATGGAGCCTGGCTTGGCTCCGATGGGAGCTGGAGTGCCAACGGCTTTCCAAAGTCTGCTGTTTTGTGCCAAAGAAAAATAGCAAGGTGAACACGTGGTGTGGAAGTGAGGAAAGTGACTGGATTAAGTGAAGTGATCAGATTGGGGAAGCAGTGAGGACACCAAGGGGAAGGAGCCTCGAGGAAGAGTCTTTGTCTAAAGGTCTTTCGCTGTACATTTTGAGTCAATCCCACAAGGAGACCACAGACCCTTTGCTTGTATTCATTTGTCTTCCAATCAGAGAAGTAAGGAAGTGATCTTATGTTATAATTTCCTCTCTCTCTCTCTCTCTCTCTCTCTCTCTCTCTCTCTCTCTCTCTCTCTCTCTTTCTTCCCCCCACCCCAACACACACACCTCATTTCCTCATTTCATAGGCTGATTCACCATGGATTTTTACTCCCTGGGAGGACTTAACTACCATCTCAGCATCACAAACACACCTGCTATTCTTCCCAATTCTCCCCAGTATCTCCAGTTCTTGGCCTCTTCATCACACCCCAATTTTACACTGCTACACCATGACTCACATCCATTAAAGGCTCCTGCATCCTGCTCAGGACTATCCTTCACACTTCAAGTCTTGGCACAATGTAGCTGATTGAATCATAGCCATGGAAACACACTAATCCTCTGTCTAACCTAGACCCCTACCACAACACCTTCTCACAGTAATGCTGCTTTAGGAGTACCCTCAAAACACAGTCCTCATACAGAATTGAATGAGACCAACAAACATTTCTGACATTTTGAACTCCAAAACTCAACTCCATCTAAATTCTCTAATGGTTTTGCTCATATTTCTGGTTACGCTTCAGTAAAGACACTTTTCTAGTCACTTTCCCAACCTATGAGCCCCTTCGTTTTAGCTGTGCCCCTGTAGCTCTACAGTGAGTCTAGGCATACAAAAAGATGGCAGTGAATCTCGGAGCTCTCCCAGCCCAGGCTCTGTACATTTCAGTCAGAGGTCTCCTCTACTCTCTGAGCACAGGACAGCAACGGCCCATTGCTGATGTCTCACGTCTCGGGCTTTTATCCTTCTTTCTACCTCTCAGACCTCCTGCTGGCTCATCTATCTATTCCTTGAATGTCAGTATTGCAAAAGGATCTATCATTAACTTTTTCACTACTGTGTAATCTCCTTCTTAAATCTTTTTCTGCTCCATGACTCATGAACTACTTGTCAGCAGTTACCAACGCTGGTTGTGTGTTAGAACCAGAAGACTTTATAAAGTCACCTAGAAGGCTTTATAAAATATACAACCCCTATCTCCCAAAACACACACACACACACACACACAAATTCAATCAGTCAAGCCAATTTTAAAAACTGTCTAGGATCCTCTCAATTAAATGACAACCTCTGGATCTGGGCCTCTATTTTTGAAAGCTCTTTGGGTTCAACTAATGTGAAAATAGGTCACAGACTGCTGCGCCAAGTGAACGGTTGTAAATCTGTGCTTTGGGTTCTCTCCTTTCTTCTGACCACATTTCCAAATTTGTTGGACATTTCTAATAACTCCCACTAGTATTTTCACTTGAAACATCCAAAATTAAACTCATTATGCAAATTACATCACACATCATATTTCCTATGCAAATATATTGGTATCCTTCTGTAATTTTTTTTTGTTTTTTGTTTGTTTGTTTTTTCCGAGACAGGGTTTCTCTGTATATCCCTGGCTGTCCTGGAACTCACTCTGTAGACCAGGCTGGCCTCGAACTCAGAAATCCACCTGCCTCTGCCCCACAGAGTGCTGGGATTACAGATATGCACCACCACCGCCTGGCTACCCTTCTGTAATTTTACTAATAGAATGACTTTCTTAGAACTTAGGACGGCACATCCTGGAGCAAGACTGTAGCTTTGCTCAAACACTAACTGGCAACCAACTGTTTAAATACCCGAGCCTATAGGAACATTTCTCATTCAAGCCAAGACAACATCCAATCAAATGTTAAGAACTCCTGAGTCTAGCTTCATGTCCAGTTCTCACTACTACCAAGTTTGAATGATCTGACACCACTTCTCAATGGTTCTATTAGAATAGTCTCCAAATTAGCTCTAATACAATTTTGACTCTAGCCCTGAAGACATGAGATACCCTAAAAGGTATTATTCATAGGGCATACCACAGAGTTCTCATGTAGTCATTCTCTTGAAAGAAATCCAGGGCTCCCTGCCATGTACAGAAGAAATTCAAGTAATTTGGTCTGGTGTTCAAGGCCCAGCCATATTTTTCTCTTGTAACGGGTTCCAAGCCTTAGTGCAACTGACACCATATTAGAGGCACCATTCTGACCTTAAAGCCAAGCATGTAGGCCCCAACATCTGCCAAAACAGGAACAGAGACCTAATCTAAGACCTGCTCCATAGTTGCAAGTACCAGGGAAGGCCCTAAATATACTAACCTTGCTTTTTGGCTTCTGTAGTTCTGCATCTTGCTAACTGAAGTGTCACAACCAGGATGTGGATTTTGTACATAAAAGACAAGGAACTTGTAATGATCCGGGCTGCAACATTTGGGCAAGTTCCCCATGCAGATGCCAGCCAGTAATAAAGACTTTCTGTTCGGCTTTAAGAGTGTCCATCTGGGGAGGGACAGCTCCTTATTTTACTTGACTTCAGGTGATTCAGATTCTGTGTGGCAAAGTGATTCAGCCATGGCCTTATCTAAGAGCACTGCGATCTCATGGCATGGGGCTAGAAGGAAGCCACTGGCGTGCAGGCGTTGGCCACAGTGCCAGTAAATATCTTCAGCAGCAACGCCATCACAGCACTGGTTCACTGTGAACCAGGAGCCAGGCTTCGACAGGAGGTGGAACCCCACACCAGTGGTTTAGCAGGAAGGAAAAGAAAGCACTTGCCTTAAAACTCTGGCCTGTGCTCTGTCCAGAGTCCTCTAAAAGAAGCTTGAGAAGCTATGGCCAATTCCAGAACCCACATGGCGTCTCACAATTAGCTGTAATTGCTAACAATTAGCAGGGACCACCTTACATGTGGTGCACGTGATGCACCTATATTCTCTCTCACACACACACACACACACACACAGAAATAAAAAATTTTTTTCTGTGTTAGGGCATTTGCCTCTATTCTTGTTAGTAACTTAATGCACGTAAATTGTAAGGCCTAATGTAAATTTTTTAAAGACTTATTTATCTTATTTTTATGAGTACATTGTAGGTGTCTTCAGACACACCAGAAGAGGGCATCAGATCCTATTATAGATGGTTGTGAGCCACCATGTGGTTGCTGGGAATCGAACTCAGGACCTGTGGAAGAGCAGTCAATGATCTTAATGACTGAGCCATCTCTCCAGCCCCAGGAATAAAATCTTAATAAATAAATAAATAAATACATACATACATACATACATACATACATACATACATACATAAATACATAAATACATAAATAAAATAAAGAGTATCCATCTGTTTTGTTTGATTTCTTTCTTTTTTTTTTTTTGGTTTTTTTTGGGGGGGGGGTTGGGGTTTTTTTGTTGTTGTTTTTTTCAAGACAGGGTTTCTCTATGAATCCTTGGCTGCCCTGGAACTCAGTAGACCAGGCTGTCCTGGAATTCAGAGATCCTCCTGACTCTGCTGGGAGAAGTCAGAGACCTCAAACCAGACCAAGGACTCACTGCAAAAAGCATTTGCAAGTAAAGCAATTGGAGCAAAATGGTATATACACTGTGTGATTCACTGTGACTCATCACAGCTTCCATGGTGAGATGTTTTTGTTGTTGCTGATGCTGTTGTGCTATGCTTTGTTTTGTTTTGCAGGGGAGATTGCAAGGACAGAGGGCAGACATGGTGGGACAGGGAAATAAGTGGGATTGGAATTCATTATGTAAAATTCACAAAGAATCAATAAAAAGTTTTTAAAAGGTAGGGGGTTGCATGGTGGACTTACCTTGAAATACTTTCCCCCAAAGTCTGACACCCTGAGTTCAATCCCTGGAAACTATTCAAAGGTGAAATGAGAGAACTGATTCCACACAGCCATCTTCTGACCCCCAACACACAAGCCACAGAGCACGCACGTCAAGCACGTATAATGATGATAACTTAAAAACAGTTGTAAACTACTACTCAACTTTCTATTTAAACTCGATTTATCCCTGAAGTTCCTCAGACAGAATCAGTCTCTCTCCTAACTGAAATGTTCCCCTCTATATTCTTTATTTTCTACCTTGTAAATAACTGGATGTGTACTTCAACTCTAATAGATTGGCATATATTTGATGTATAATATCAAATGTAATATATTTGATTCAGTGGGTTATGTATCTGCCCATTAGTATTGATTTCTTTTAAATCAATTAATGAAAGTAGAAAATCAGTCAAGGTATGGTGGCACACACCTGTAGTTCCAGCCCTTGGAAGAGGAGGAAAGAGCATTTCCATTGTTACTAGGGTCAGATCCTGGACCCTAATAACCCTGACAAGCCAGGCTTGGCCATTTTTCTCAGTAATCCAGTTAATAATAGTAAATACCAGAGACAGAAGTTTCATTCAATGTAGTTATGTTGAAAAGAAGAACAAAAGTCAAGTTGTTATGGGGAAACTATACTTCCCTCTGTGGAAGTGCTTATTTCATTAATTAAAATTTTTGAATATGCACGCAGAAGGAAGCAACCACATTCAACCCTATTAAAAAATGGGGTACAGAGTTAAACAAAGAATTCTCACCTGAAGAACTTCGGATGGCAGAGAAGCATCTTAAAAAATGCTCCACTTCATTAGTCATTAGGGAAATGCAAATCAAAACAACCCTAAGATTTCATCTTACACCAGTCAGAATGGCTAAGATTAAAAATTCAGGAGACAGCAGGTGTTGGAGAGGGTGCGGAGAAAGAGGAACACTCCTCCACTGCTGGTGGGGTTGCAAATTGGTACAACCACTCTGGAAAGCAGTCTGGCGGTTCCTCCGAAAACTGGGCACCTCACTTCCAGAAGATCCTGCTATACCACTCCTGGGCATATACCCAGAGGATTCCCCACCATGTAATAAGGATACATGCTCTACTATGTTCATAGCAGCCCTATTTATAATTGCCAGATGCTGGAAAGAACCCAGGTATCCCTCAACAGAAGAGTGGATACAAAAAATGTGGTATATCTACACAATGGAGTACTATTCAGCCATTAGAAACAATGAATTCATGAAATTCTTAGGCAAATGGATGGAGCTAGAGAACATCATACTAAGTGAGGTAACCCAGACTCAAAAGGTGAATCATGGTATGCACTCACTAATAAGTGGTTATTAACCTAGAAAACTGGAATACCCAAAACATAATCCACACATCAAATGAGATACAAGAAGAAAGCAGGAGTGGTCCCTGGTTCTGGAAAGACTCAGTGAAACAGTATTTGGCAAAACCAGAACGGGGAATTGGGAAGGGGTGGGAGGGAGGACAGGGGAAGAGAAGGGGGCTTACGGGACTTTCGGGGAGTGGGGGGGGCTAGAAAAGGGGAAATCATTTGAAATGTAAATAAATTATATCAAATAAAAAAAATACTCAAAAAAAAAAAAAAAAAAAAAAAAAAAAAAAAAAAAAAACAACAGAGCAGACAAAATGTAACTTTCTGCAGTCGCTGGGAGAAGGGAGATGGGAGAGAGAAAGAGAGAGAACCAGGTTTGGAGTTAAGCCGGCATGTTCAGCAGTGGAGGTCGGCACGAAGGCAAGTAGAGGAAGTTCCTGGTGGTTGCTTTAGAGAGTGTGGCGGAAAGCTCAGAATGCCCAGAAAAGCACACCTGGCTTTGGCCAATACTTGAAAGAAACAGATGGAAAGAAGGAAGCCTGTATGGTAAATGCTTTCTGCAAGCCACTTCAGATAACTGCATCAAGGAGAAGGGCTTTTGGGGAAGGAAAAGTATGTTATCTCACTAAGGAAATAATTATTCCTCCCCTCACCCCAATGTGTCTTCAGATGAAGCAGATTTCCTGGTGTGAAGAGGGCAGAGTGCATTCCTGGACAGGCTTAGCTGTGTTAACTCTTTTTTTTAAGATTTATTTATTTATTTTATGTATATGAGTACCCTGTAGCTGTACAGACGGTTGTGAACCTTCATGTGGTTGCTGGACTTGAATTTAGGACCTCCGCTCTCACTCTGGTCAAACCTGCTTGCTCTGGTTGACCCCTCTCACTCCGGTTACCTTGCTTTCTCTGACCCAAAGATTTAGTTATTATTATATGTAAGTGCACTGTAGTTGTCTTCAGACACACCAGAAGAGGGTGTGAGATGGTATGAGCAACCATGTGGTTGTTGGGATTTGAACTCAGGACCTTCAGAAGAGCAGTCAGTGCTCTTAACCACTAAGCCATCTCTCCAACCCTGTGTTAGCTCTTTTTTCCTTTTTTCTTCCGTACTTGTTTTTTTTTTATTTACTACGTCAAGAAGAATTAGGACTCTTATGGTGATCAAATAAACGATGGCTTATATAATTCTTTTAAATGCTGCATTACATTAGATACTCCTGTATTTAATCATTCACTTCTTCAGTCAACAATTGCCCATATGGGCTTTCTGTGTTTTAGGTACTAATACTACAGCAATCAAGAAACCCATCTCTTTGCCCTTCTAGACCTGTCTTCCTCCTAGAACCAGATAATACCTAGGAGTTCTAGAAAGTGAGAATGATGAATAGAGAAGATACTTTGATCCTTATTGGAAGGTGGATCAAAATACCCATTGCTCACAACCAAACATTGGAGACTAACCATAGGATCCCCAATGGAGCAGCTAGAGAAAGGACCCAAGGACCCGTGTTAACTCTTAAAAGGAGGAGACCAAAGTATAAATGCTTTTAAGTAGTTTGAAAAGTCAGGTCCAATTTGGGTTTTATTCTCTGGCCAGGAAGAAGTAGCTTTGCCTTAATAAAGCCCCAATCCCCCTACCTTTTAACATGCTAAATTAAATCCTGAGGAGGAACTTCCACTTCCAACCAGAAAGGGTAGGTAAGGCCCATCCTCAATGGACTCTTGGCCTCCTAACACCTGTCGAGCTGCCTAACAGTGACCATCATTGAGGTCACGTCCTGAGGGCTAGGTTTAAGCGGAGGGCAACAAGTATGCATGACTAACAATCCTGGTTCCCACTGGCACACCACTCTCATGCTTCTGGTGTTGTCTGCCAGGCTTCTAACAAGTTATCAGCACTATGTGGAATCCCTCAGTGCTGGGAGAATCAGGGCCCCAGGGTTTTCCTTCTCCTAGTACAGGAGTCCCAAGCAAATTCCAATTTCTTTTTCTTTTATTCAATAAATTATTTAGTTACAGTTCAAATGATATCCCCTTTCCTTGATTCCCCCTCCCCAAAAGTCCCATAAGCCCTCTTCTCTCCCCCTGTTCCCCCATCCACCCCTTCCCACTTCCCTGTTCTGGTAATCCCCTACATTGCTGCACTGACCCTCTCCAGAACCAGGGGCCACTCCTTCCTTCTTCTTGGACATCATTTGATATGTGGATTGTGTCTTGGGTATTCTAAGCTTCTAAGCTAATATCCACTTATCAGTGAGTGCATACCATGAGTGTTCTTTTGAGACTGGGTTACCTCACTTAGGATGATGTTCTCCAGCTCCATCCATTTGTCTAAGAATTTCATGAATTTATTGTTTCACTATTATGGCTGAATAGTACTCCATTGTGTGTGTGTGTGTGTGTGTGTGTGTGTGTGTGTGTGTGTGTGTCTGTGTATATCCACATATATATATCACATTATTTGGTATCCATTCCTCCATTGAGGGACATCTGGGTTCTTTCCAGCTTCTAGCTATTATAAATAGGGCTGCTATGAACATAGTGGAGCATGTATCCTTATTACATGGTGGGGAATCCTCTGGGTATATGCCCAGGAGTGGTATAGCAGGGTCCTCAGGAAGTGTCATGCCCAGCTTTCTGAGGAACCGCCAGACTGATTTCTAGAGTGGTTGTACCAGCTTGCAATCCCACCAGCAATGGAGGAGTGTTCCTCTTTCTCCACATCCTTTCCAATACCTGCTGTCTCCTGAGTTTTTAATCTTAGCCATTCTGACTGATGTGAGGTGAAATCTCAGGTTTGTTTTGATTTGCATTTCCCTAATGACTAATGATGTTGGACATTTCTTAAGGTGCTTCTCAGCCATCTGAAGTTCTTCAGGTGAAAAGTCTTTGTTTATCTCTGTACCCCATTTGTAATATGGTTTTTTGGTTTTCTGGGGTCTAACTTCTTGAGTTCTTTGTATATATTGGATATTAGTCCTCTGTCAGATGTAGGGTTGGTGAAGATCTTTTCCCAATTTGTTGGTTGCCAATTTGTCCTTTTAATGGTGTCCTTTGTCTTACAGAAACTTTACAATTTTGTGAGGTCCCATTTGTCAATTCTTGATCTTAGAGCATTAACTATTGGTGTTCTGTTCAGGAACTTTCCCCCTATGCCCATGTCCTCAAGGATCTTCCCCAGTTTCTTTTCTATTAGTTCCAGTGTGTCTGGCTTTATATGGAGGTCCTTGATCCACTTGGAGTTGAGCTTAGACAAGGAGATAAGAATGGATGAATTCGAATTCTTCTGCATACTGACCTCCAGTTGAACCAGCACCATTTGTTGAAAAGGCTTTTTTCCACTGGATGTTTTCAGCTCCTTTGTCAAAGATCAAGAGACCATAGGTGTGTGGGTTCATTTCTAGGTCTTCAATCCTATTCCATTGATCCACCTGTACCAATACTATGCAGTTTTTAACACTATTGCTCTGTAGTATTGCTTGAGGTCTGGGGTAGTGATTCCCCCAGAAGCTCTTTTACTGTTGAGAATAGTTTTAGTTATCCTGGGTTTTTTGTTATTCCAGATGAATTTGAGAATTGCTCTTTCTAACTCTATGAAGAACTGAGTTGGGATTTTGATGGAAATTGCGTTGAATCTGTATATTGCTTTTGGCAAGATGGCCATTTTAACTATATTAATCCTGCCAATCCATGAGCATGGAAGATTTTTCCATTTTCTGAGGTCTTCTATGATTTCCTTCCTAAGAGACCTGAAGTTCTTCTCATACAGATCTTTCACTTGCTTGGTTAGAGTCACACCAAGATACTTTATATTGTTTGTGGCTATTATGAAGGGTGTTATTTCCCTAATTTCTTTCTCAGCCTACCTATGCTTTGAGTATAGGAAGGCTACTGATTTGCTTGAGTTTACTTTATAACCAGCCACTTCGCTGAAGTTGTTTATCTGCTGTAGGAGTTCTCTGGTGGAGTTTTGTGGGTCACTTAAATATACTATCATATAATCTTCTTCCTTTCCGATTTGTATCCCTTTGACCTCCTTATGTTGTCTAATTGCTCTAGCTAGTACCTCAAGTACTATATTGAAAAGATATGGAGAGAGGGGGCAGCCTTGTCTAGTCCCTGAACTTCAGACCAATTTCCCTTATGAACATCGATGCAAAAATACTCAATAAAATTCTTGCCAGCCAAGTCCAAGAACACATCAGAACCATCATTCACTATGATCAAATAAGCTTCATCCCAGGGATGGTTCAATATATGGAAATCCATCAATGCAATCTACTACATAAACAAACTCAAAGAAAAAAACCACATGGTCATTTCATTAGATGCTGAAAAAGCATTTGACAAAATTCAGCATCCTTTCATGCTAAAAGTCTTAGAAAGGACAGGAATTCCAGGCCCATACCTAAACATAGTAAAAGCAATATACAGCAAACCGGTAGCCAGCATCAAACTAAATGGAGAGAAACTTGAAGGAATTCCAATTTCTTAGAGTTTGTTTTCTCAATAGTCTGACAGCATAAGGGAGGACACAGTGGCTGCTGTCAGGAAGGTTACAGGTAGATCAGGATTTCAAGGTCATCCTCTACTATGGGGTTAGTTTCTTGGAGTGACAACACACTTGACTAAAACAACTTAAATAGGGAAAGGTTTACTTGAGCTCACTGTTCCATGGTCCAGTCCATCATGGCAAGGAAGACATAGTAAGAGGAGCCTGAGGCAGCTGGTGACCTGTGTCCCCAGCCAAGAACCAGAGAGTGACTAATGCTGACATTCAGCTCACAAGCTCATTTTTATTCAGCCCAGGGCCTCAGCTCATAAAATGATGCTACATACATTTAGGGTGAAAGACTCTGCTTCAGTTAACATACTCCATTACAGACTTGCCCAGAAGTGATTCTAAATTCTATCAAGTTGACAAGATTAACCATCAAAGCTACATGGTGAGTTTTGATACTAGCTTGGGCTATAGGAGACCATATCCCCAAATACGAGGGAAAGGGTGGGGGTACAGGAAGGAAGGAGGGAAGGAGGAAGAAAGGGAAGATGGAAGGGAGAAAGGATGGGAAGAAGGAAAGAAAGAGAGAAAAGAAAGGAAGGAAGATGGAAGGGAGGGAGAGAAGGAGGAAGGGAGGGACAGAGGGAGGGAGGGAGGGAGACCATGTGGAAGTCCATGATTCATGTCACCACCAGAGGTTATGGTCAAGGAAGCTTCTTTTGCAGGGGCATCAGTGACTGCAGACTCATAGCTGAAAGTGAGAGGCATTGAAAGCTTCTGTGACAACCCTCTAACTCCCCCCACAAAAAAAGAGAAGCAGTCTAGATGTGAAGTCATTGACGAGAGTCATTAAAATTGTGATAGAGATGCTGAGGTGTAGCTCTCCACAGCTGATGGCTTCTGGCGGAGGCACAGAGGGAGGACTCAGTTCTCATTAAGGGTTGGCCACTGGGAGTTTGACCAACTCCAGTAAGCATATGGGCAACACAAATTGGACTTAGTGTGTTTTTTTTCTTTGCGGGAAGTACACGGATGGGAGGGTAGACCTGAGAGAAATGGGAGCAAGTGTGATCGAGGTACACTGAGTGAAATTCCCAAATAAATAATAAATATACTGCACTGGAAATAAAAAAATACGTGCACCACCACACCCAACAAGAATAAAATAAAACTTTTAAAAATGGCCATAATAATAGTATTTAACTAGTGAGACTTAATATTTATAAGACATGAATGATGTGTTTTATATAGTGAGACAATCACTGTGCTTCATGCAAGTGTTCTTAAGAAATAAATAGTAGATGTTTCCAGTAGATACCAGACTTGGTATACATTCTAACTCTATACATTCAATAACTTGGTATACGATGCTGGGGCTAAAGAGCTGAAGATTGCTTCCCACTGCCTTGCTCCCATGGTGTGGCCCGGCACTGTGGCAGTGTAATCTGCTAGAGCAGCAGCAACAGGAGCTCCCTAACTTGCTAGACTATGCAGAAGCTGGCAGGTGTCCTGCTGTCCCTGTGTAACCTGCCTCACCCTGATTGTGGCAAAGGCATAATCACTTAATAGTGGCTTTAAGAACCAGTCCTAGCGGCAGGAGAGCAGCACAGTGGGTAGAGGAGAGATAACTCAGCAGTTAAGAGCAGCTGTTGCTCTTACAGAGGATCTGGTTCAATTCTCAGCACCCTGTAACTCTAGGTTTAGGGAATCTGATACTCTCTTCTGATCCCTGTGGGTTCCTACACACATATGAAGTACATACATGCACTCAACACACACACACACACACACACACACACACACACACACACACACGAAAAACAAAGTAAATGTTTTTAATTATTTACATCCCAAATGCTGCTCCCCCTCCCAATCCCTCTCTCACAGAGTCCCTCCCCCATCCCCTCCTCTCCTCCTCTGAGAGGGTAGCCCTCCATCCCCCCTCAGTATCTGCCCACCCACCCTGGAACTTTTAGTCTCTGCCATATTGGGCACATGGTCTCCCACGGAGGCCAGACAAGGCATCCATGAAGACTGAGCTGCCATCTGCTACGTAAGTGCTGGGGACCTTGTTTCAGCCCGTCTATAATTTCTGGTTGGTGGGTAGACTCTGAGAGCTCCCAAGGGGTCCCCCTTTGTTGACTCTGTTGGTCTTCCTGTGGGGTTCCCACCCCCTTCATCTACTTCAGTCTTTCTCCTCACTCTTCCATAAGTGTCCCTGACTTCCACCGTCTAAGGCTTGGCTGTGCGCATCTGCATCTGCTTCAGTCTGCTGCTGAGTAGTAGATCCTCTCAGAAGACAGTAAATGTTTCTTAGGAAAAATTAATCCTGGAAGTTCAACCTGGAATCTGTAAGCCTCTAAACACTCCATAGTGAGTATTTGCTTATACACTGTGTTTAATTCTCCACAACTGAATACCAAGTAAAATTCTATTGTCACTATTCTTCTGAGGAAATTTATAGCTGGGTAGATGGCAACTGAGAGGCAGCTTGAACCCTGAATATTTTAATTAAGGTAACTGTAATAGAAAGGCACCAAGCAAACTGATTATGGAGGTGTTAAAATTTGACATCATAATTTAAATGAATGTATTTATTGTATGTATATGAGTGTTTTGCCTGTGTGTGTGTCTGTTCACCACATACATGCCTCATGACTGAGGAAGCCAGAAAAAGAAACTGATAGATTCCCTAGAACTGGAGTTAGAAGTGGCTGAACCACCATTTGAGTGCAGGGAACTGAACATAGATACGCTGCAAGAGCAGAAAGAGCTCTTAACCACTCAGCCATCTCCCCAGCTCCCTGATACCCCTATTTTAAAACTTGCATAAAATCCTTCAGACTTAGATTAATAAAGTCTCATGCCACTGCTTTGCTAGATAGACTTTGTTATAAGTATACATCCGGATTTTTTCCTTATAAACATTTTCAAGGAATACTGTGTGTCTACATGCGTTTACAGGTCCTGGATGGTCAAGTGCTGGGTCGAAAGTCCACAAGCACAGGTGAGAGGACTCAGGCTTGATGCTGTTCTGCGTGAATTAGCTGTTCTTTTTCCTCTCTTCACTCTGCACGATGAAGTTCTCTGGAGGGTGCCCTCCACCTTTAATCCTATTTCAAGCCTGGCCTTCAGCAGTACACAGCAGATAGACCCTGTGTGCCCTCTCCATGGTTCTGACCTCGATCATCCTGTGATTATTTAGGTGAACATACAATAGCCATAAAATAGACTCTGTAAAATTTTTGTGACAGATTGTCTGGTGGCAGAAAATATTTATTGAGTGCCAGAGGTATAAAGCATGCCAGGTTTTTCAGATACACATCAAAAAAATAAAAAAGGGGGAAAAAGAATCTGGTTCTGCTCTTAACTCACAGGCGGCCATTCCACTTCTGAGTGTTTCTGCTCACTTGTAATGTCACTGGGATCAAACTAAACAACAAAAAGGCAGACACAGACCTTAATCTGAGATTGGTTTCTAAACCTATAACACAAAACCCATCTAAAGTCCTGGTTCATATAATAAGTACGTACACACACACACACACCAGAATAAAATAAACTTCCTGTGGACATTTTTCTGACAAAAACAAGTACTATACTATACTTTGGATCTTAGCCAAAGGACCAGGACGCAATCCCATGGAAAACATCTACAGCTAATATCTGCAGTCGATTTAGGTAATCCAGGTGGAGCCCCTAGTCAAAATGAATCTAAGCTGCTTGGGTGGGGGCCTCTAGGGGAAGGTGGGGTCATGGGGGACTAGATCTAAAGAAAACTGTATATGCGTGAAGTGCTCAAAGAATAAATAAATAAAATTTATTTTTTAATGTCTAATGGTACACTTAAGATTTGGATTTCTCCAAATGTAAATGCTGCAGACGGTGGCTGGAGAGATGGCTCAGTAGTTAAGAGCGCTCACTGGTCTTTCAGGGGATGCAGGTTTGGTTCCCAGTACCCGTATCAGGTGACTCATAAGCACCTACAACTACAGTTCCAGGGGATCTGATATCCTTTGTCCTCTGTGGTATCTGCGGGAATATGTTACACATAAACACTCTAAGGTACACATACATACAAATAAAGATAACAACTGAAAACAAACACTAAATGCCACTAAAGTCATCAGGTAATAAGTATTTGGTGGTTAAAGCCTCCTTTCTTTCTTTCTTTCTTTCTTTCTTTCTTTCTTTTAAAAGATTTATTTACTTATTTTATGTATGTGAGTACACTGTCACTATCTTCAGACGTGCCAGAAGAGGGCATCAGATCCCATTACAGATGGTCGTGAGCCACCATGTGGGTGCTGGGAATTGATCTCTGGGAGAGCATCCCTCCAGCCCCTGCACCCTCCTCTCTAATACTTGAAAACACAGGTTACGTGAGTGAGGCAAATACAGCACAATGCCAATAAGACTAAAATCTAAGTGACGGATTCCATTTTCTTTCTTTATATTGAATTTTTTCTAAATAAAAGATTGGGGCAAAGGGAAGATCCCTGGTAGCAGACAGTCACAATTTACAAATTGGCAGAAATCTTAAGACCACATTTAAGTCACACAGTCGAAGGACCATGAAGGAAAAGACAAATATAGATGTCATCGATGATAGAGATATGCAAATAAGAGACTTGCAACAGGTCTTCGAGTGAATTTGGACTCGTTTTCGAGGAGCACAGAAGATAAATGGAAGTGTGCAGAACATTAACAAACACTACTATTATAATTCAGAAACACACTTGCAGCCATTAGCTGCAACCAGCACTGCCGCCGTGGATGAAGAGTGGGGAGTCTTTATAAAAGTATTAATTGTTGGCATTTCTTCTAGGCTCCACCCCAGTTACCTGGCAACAGCCAAGTGTGCCTGGACTCACTATAAAAGGGGCTGCTTGCCCCCTCCTCACTCTCTTGCCCTTGCTCTTCCTCTCCTATCCTCTTCCCTCTCTGTCCCTTCTCTCCATTCTCCTCCCTGCCCCCTACTCCTCCCCGCCCCCCCCCCGTTCCTCCCCTGCCCCCACTGTTCATGGCCAGTCTCTCCTCCCTCCCCTCCTCCCCCTCCTCCTCTCCCTCCTCTTCCTCTTCCCTCTTCCTCCTCTCTCCTCTCTCCTTCTCTCTCTCTCTCTCTCTCTCACTCTCTCTCTCTCTTCCTCCCTGTCTCTGTCTCTGTCTCTGTCTCTACTACGCCCTCAGCTACCCTCCCCATACCCTCTAAATAAACTCTACTCTATACTCTACCATCCTCCTGTGGCTGGTCCCTCAGGTGGAAGGGATGCCTCAGCACGGCCCAGAGGCACCGCCTCCCCCACACCCCACCCCCCTCCGTACCCTATCGCGCCTTCACCAAACATATCCCTGGCTTTTTTGTTTCCCCCTTTTTTATAAAACACAGCATTAGTTAGGAAAACAATTGTTTTGATTTGTGTTTCAAAGTAATAAACTAAGACCACTGCCATCCAGAGAGGAAGGACTGTGCTACCTATGGGGCCCTCTGCCTCAGAGCACCTTGGCTTTGGGAAGAAAACCAGGGAAAGACAGAGAGGAAAGGAGAGAGGAGGGGCCTGAGAAAAGGCCAGGAAGAGAAAGGTGGGTGAGGGAGGGGTGGGAAAAGGAAAATCTAAGTTCCTTGGCGGAGCAGTGGGAAAGAGGAGATATCCAGACAAAGACTGAAAGAGAAGAATGTAATAAAACTCGGTGGTGACAGGTGACTTAGGACCAGGAGAGTGGCGGGGCCGCGCAGTCCATTAGAGGCTGCTTCTCGCTGCTGTGAAATCGCTGCCGCTATCCTTTTCCCAAATCTGCACAGAAGGCATTTACACTCATGAATGTTTTATGTGAAAGGGCTTTTAGCGGACATCAAGCAGGGAGCTCAGTATGGTTTCTGGGTTAGAGCAGTGCAGAAATCTTGAGAAGGGCTTCAGAGTCCCCACAGGACTTAGAATGGGGCTGTCCAGGCCAGTTTTTTGCGGCTCTCTTGGGAACCCAGGAAGAATGAGAAGCGAGCGGGGTGGGGGGGGGGGGGGGTTGGAATCAGACATCACCTTATTCTAGGAAAGGCTGATTTGCAGAGAGGAGAATTTCAAAAGCTCTTTTTCTTATCCATCTTTAACCCAGAGGACCCTCGTTACCAGGCTTGGAATTTTCAGAAAAGCCGGGCCCGGCTTTTTCCGTGAGGTCACATTGCCACCTGCTGGTGTTTGTAAAGCAGTACTACCGCCTTCCTCCTTTCTATAGGAACACAGATTTGCCCATTTTATCATCATATGCTGAGGTCTGATTCTTCCCCGCTTCTCATTCTTCCTGGGCTCCCAAGAGAGCCGCATAAAACTGGCCTGGACAGCCCCATTCCAAGTCCTGTGGGGACTCTGGAGCTCTTCTCAAGATGTCTGCACTGCTCTGACCCAATAACCATGCTAACAACAACCTTTTTCCTTTATATATATTTTAATAAAAATAGGGTTTTGCCACTTCTCGAACCCTTCCCTACAGTCCTTCCAACCCCTCTCACACCTCCCTCCCTCTCAAATTGGTGGCTTTTTCCTTTGATTATTATTGTTACATATATTATATATTCATTCACAAACATGTAACCACATACTGCTGAGTCATTTTCTCTCATTTATGCGTCTATGATTTCAGGTCTGAGCACTTTGTATTGAAAAACCAATTAGGCTTCCGGTCTGGGCCAGTGCCCTGAGCAGACTTGGGCACAAACTATGCAGCCAGTCCCATAACACCCAGAGGAAGCTCCACTCCCAGGTGTTCTAACACGCCCAGGATCATAGGATCAGAGGTGAGGAGAACCCAACTTCTGTCCCATCCCTGGGAGTAACTTGGACCAGCAGGACTCAGGCACACATGAACTCCACCAGACCAGTGGCATGGGTTCCTTCGGGTCTGGGCCGGTGCCCTGAGCAGACCTTGGGCACAAACGATGCAGTCAGTCCCACATTGCCCAGAGGACGCTCCACTCCCAGGCACTTTAACATGCTCAGGACCACGTGGGAGTTTGGTCACACTAAGATCTCAGGGTCTCAGAGGCAGCTTGACTCCTAGGGGCTCAGACACACCCGGGGTTTCAGGATCACAGGATCCTAGAATCACAGGATCACAGAGATAGCTTGACTCCAAGGAGTTCTGACACAACTGGAACACAGGAAAGACAGGATCCAGTCAGATATAGTGAGGGCAGGTAGCACTAAAGATAACCAGATGGCAGGAGACAAGTTTAAGAATATATATCATCCTAAGTGAGATAACCCAATCACAAAAGAACACACTTGGAATACAGTCACTGATAAGTGGATATTAGCTCAGAAACTCTGAATACCCACGACACAATTCACATATCAAATGACTCCTAAGAAGGAGAAAAGAGAGGTCCCTGGTCCTGAAAAGGCTTGTTCCAGCATTGTAGGGGAGTACCAGGACAGAGAAGTAGGAGGCTGGGTGATAGGAGAATGGGCAGAGGGAAGAGGGCTTAGGGAACTTATGGGGAGGGGGGACCGGGAAAGGGAAAATCATTTTGAATGTAAACAAAGAATATTGAAAATAAAAAGTTAAAAAAAGAAAAAGAAAAAGAATATAAGCAACAGAAACCAAGGTCACTTGGCATCATCAGAACCCAATTCTCCCACCATAGCAAGTCCTGGATCACACTGAAAAAGCAAGATTCAAATCTAAAATCACTTCTCATGATGAAGGACATAAATAGCCCCTTAAAGAAATAGAGGAGAACACAGGTAAATAGGTAGAAGCCCTTAAAGAGGAAACACAAATATTCATTAAAGAATTACAGGAAAACACAATCAAAGAGGCAAAGGAAATAACCAAAACCATCCAGGATCAAAAATGGAACTAGAAACAATAAAGAAATCACAAAGGGAGACAACCCTGGAGTTAGAAAACCTAGAAAAGAGATCAGGAGTCATAGATGCAAGCATAAACGACAGAATACAAGAGATAGAAGAAAGAATCTCAGGGGCAGAAGATACCATAGAAAACATTGACACAACAGTTAAAGAAAATGCAAAAAGCAAAAGTTCCTGACCCAAAACATCCAGGAAATCCAGTACACAATGATAGGACCAAACCTAAGGATAATAGGTATAGAAGAGAGTGAAGATTCCCAACTTAAAGGGTCAGTAAATATCTTCAACAACATTATAGAAGAAAACTTTCCTAACCTAAAGAAAGACATTCCCATGAACATACAAGAAGCCTACAGAACTCCAAATACACTTGACCAGAAAAGAAATTCTTCCCATATAATAATCAAAACACCAAATGCACTAAACAAAGAAAGAATATTAAAAGCAGTAAGGGAAAGGGGCAAGTAACTTCTAAAGGCAGACCTATCACAATTACACCAGACTTCTCATCAGACACTATGAAAGCTAGAAGATCCTGGGAAGACCTCATACAGACCCTAAGAGAACATAAATGCCAGCCCAGGCTACTATACCCAGCAAAACTCTCAATTACTATAGACAGAGAAAACAAAATATTCCATGACAAAACCAAATTTACACAATATCTTTCTACAAATCCAGCCCTACAAAGGATAATAGATGGAAACAACAACACAAAGAGGGAAACTACACCTTAGAAAAAGCAAGAAAGTAATCTTTCAACAAACCCAAAAGAAGATAGCTACACAAACATAATTCCACCTCTAACAACAAAAATAACTGCAAACAACAATCACTTTTCTTAATATCTCTTAATATGAAAATTAATATTACCAACATATCCTAATCGATTGAAATTTAAAAATATGAGGAATTAGAAATTTGTGGGATGTCACCCAGTGGCCTCTCTAATTTGGTAATTGGAGAGATATGTCCAATATTGTACAATCCATATACACTTTCTGCCTGTTTGTACTTGACAGTGTCATACTGTATACCACATAATGGTCTTGAAATCATGCTTCTCCTATCTCAGCCTAAGTAGGATTATTTATTTGTGGGGTTTTTTTGTGAGACAGTGTTTCTCTGTGTATCCCTGGCTGTCCTGAAACTCACTCTGTAAACCAGGCTGGCCTCAAACTCAGAAATCTGCCTGCCTTTGCCTCCCAAGTGCTGGGATTAAAGGCGGGTACCACCACCGCCAGGCAGGATTATTTAATTGATATTTTTACGCTATGCTGTGGCTTTCAGAACAACTTACATATTTCAAATTTATTTATACATCCAAAAGAAACACAGACAATTAATTTGGGAAGTGGCTTGTAAGAGAACAATAAAGAGTAAGGCTGCATGTTTTGCTTGATATTTATAGTCATTGAATCAACTTTAATGAATATGACTTTATAAGTTACTCTTTTTCTGAGATGAATGCTTTTCAAAATCATTACAGTCAAAGAACCAGAATTTTACCCTTACCTAATGTCTGTGCCACCCTCCAAGCAGAACCATTGTTCATTGAAACAGTCGATGAATGACTTCATGGATAGGCCATCTTAATACACACACCGTTTCTTAAATGAATGTAACCTGTTTCCTGTGGTCTGAGAATGATGATAATGGCAGGAAATCTGTGTCCAAATAATTGTAGAATTAATGAATTGATGCAGTAGAACTGTCAACTCTTAACTTAGCTACTATGGAGGTAAAATCTGTTGGCGATATGAGGGACATTGAAGCACAACCCTATTACAATGAACTCCAATGTCTAAAAATTGTTCTTAATTTGGGTTTGTGCCACAGTAAGAACCAAGATTTTAAGCTTTACTACAAAACAAACAAACAAAAAGGCTTTATCTTTTTATGTTCATTTAATAACATGTCCATCATTTTTATGATTGGCAGAAAAAATAAATATTGTGTTGAATATTATAATAAAATAAATTTAAAAAAGGAAAACCAATTAGGGGACTGTAATCCCTCCTCTCTCTCTCTCGGCAGTCATTAGATGACTACAGGTCTGTGTCTAGAAGTTGGACCCCTTGAGACTTCCCCCACTTCAGTGCTAGCATGTCTAATGGTATTGTCATTGTCCGGGTCCTGTTTAGGCAGCTATTTCTAGAAGACACAGTCTCATAGGAGAGTCCCTGGTCCTTTTGGGTCTTACATTCTTTCTGCACAAATTTCTTAGTGTTCTTTTGGCCTTAGATTCAGGATCTGTGATGTAGACATGTCAGTTGGAACTCAACTCCCCAGAGTCCATTGGTCTCTGCATTGTGTCCTGTTGTGGTTTTCTGCATTGATCTCCATGTTCTATAAAGAGAAGTATATTTGATGAGAGACAAGAAGTACACTTACCTGTGGGCATAAGGTTAAGTTTTAAGATAGGTTCTCTTCTAAGATCCATGACCTCACCATCCCGGGGTTGGTTAGCTAGGTTTCTAATACAGGGAAATATTTCTCTCCCATAAAGTACTATACAAGCTGACAAAGTGGAAGAGAAATTAATAATCCTATCCAGTTCTGAAGCCTATGAATTACAATGACCAGCAAGGCAGGAAAGCCCTAAAGGTACAATACTGGTCTGCATGTGTTGGCTGTAACCAACAACTGAGTGTAAGGTCTACTACAGCAATCTTTTTTTCCTAAAAGTTTTGTTTCATTTTGTTTTGTTTTGTTTTTGAGACAGGGTCTCTCTATGACCTGGGTATCCTTGAATTCACTGTGTAAAACAGGCTGACAACAAACTGTCTCCATATGACTACCTCTGTCTCCAGAACACATGCACCACTGTACCTGGCCACTAACAGCTATATTAACACCTTGGCTTTCAGTATTCAGGGACCATTTCACTCACCCCTGGACAAGTGGCTCCATCGGCCACTGTGAGCCTTACTCGATCCCCTGCTTACGGCTCCTTTAGTCCATGCAGTATACTATACTATACTTTATTACAGTGCCTGCCTCCCATAACTGGCTCATAAACTCCTTAATATTCTGATTGTACTTTTTCTGCATATACATCCCTCACCATCTCCACAAAACATGCATATGGAAGCTGGCGAATAAGTATCTAATAAATAAAAAAATGAGTAACATTGAATTAGAGCTTAAATTGGCTATGCAAACTCTATTAATAAAATGTTAAATTAATTTTTTATTTTCTGTTGAAAAAATTCACACATTATAGTCTCAACACAGTTTTGTGGACCCCTACTCCTCCCAGATCCTTCTGACCTGCTGGCCCACCCACCCCACTCACCTCCTCTCTCTCTCAAACAGGCAAGAAAACAAAACAAAACAAAAAAATGGGATAATAAAAATCCCCTGTGTACACAGTAGCTTTTGCCCTATATACATTTTACAAAATCTTTATACATAAACTCAGAATAAAGGACAAATATGGACTCATCTTTGTTGCCTTTTTCCTATTAACGTATGACTGTATGTATGCTGGTTCAAGTGTCGTTGTGTGCATGCTCATAGAGGCCGGAACACACCTTGGCTGTCCATCTTTACGCTTGTCTTCTCAGTGGGCTGAGTAAGCATGACTGTCCGCCGGGCGAGCGCTAGGAATCTACCTGCCTGTCTCTTCCTCTTTTTCCCTGAGATCCTCGGAGATGCTACTATGAAAGCTTTTATTCTGCACGGATTCTGAGGGTAGAAACTGGGTCCTGGTGGTTACATGGCTAGCATTTTACCAACTGGGTCATCTCCAGCTGCTATTAGCATATAGCTTATAAGCTCTTAATTATCACAAGACACTCTAAAACAAAACATTGATACAGTCTGATGTCAGTTTTCAGAAGAAATAGACTAAGTAAATCAAATTTATTTGATAATGCATCGGTATCATTCAGATTCAAATGAACATTAGAGGTATATTATTGGATTTATTCATATTATTTGCATAACACAGGATCACAAATAGAGTCAAAGGTGTGATCTACTGAAATCCCCATGTTGATCCTAATGAATGTTAGGGTCCCCAGGCATCTCTTAAATATGATTTCCCAGTATGGAAAAAAAACATATGTGACTTCAAACCAACCTCCTGCCTGCTTTAAACGATTTGGGCTGACATGGTCTCTTCCTCAGAGCCATGCGCAGTGATCAAGTAAGAGCAAGGATGGTGGGCAAGAAATGCAGGAGGTGGGAAGCCAGACTTTGTGAGGCAACATGTTAAGCAAGGCAGACAACCTATAACAACTACTACAAAGGAGCAAAACCTGAGTCCTTCATATTCTTCTATCTGCCACAGACTCTGCTTTCTGTCCTTCCCACTTTCTTAAGGTGAATTTCATCAATTGCCAGGTGGGTTCTGAGACCTTAATGCATAATACATAACCCATCTCCTGCACTCTTCCTTTTTTCTCCTCTACATAAATGTGACATACCAATTTTGTTCTGTCTTAGGGGGTCAAATCATGTTTCTGAGGAGTCCAGGGATATATCCTAATTTCTTCTTCCCTTTACCACCAACCTTCATTTAAAACACCACACACACACACACACACACACACACACATACTCTCATGTACACACATACTCATACACACACATTCACAGACACATGCACACACACATTTTCATACACTCACATACACACACACACAATTCTGGTGCCACAATTCTCTTCTCCCTTTATGGCATAATTCTGTGAAATTTTCACTCTTCTGGGTTCCTATCACTTTCCCCTAAGTTAATAACTTCAATTTACCATATTCGGCTAGTTCTTGCTCAGTTCCTGGAGTTTGGGGGAACAGTGACTGCCTCAATTCACAGTCCTATCAGGTCCAAAGCTTCACATTCTTCTTGAATTACAGATCTTCTCGATTCCTTCCCTGGAGTCACTTCTGCCTTCCACATTTAAAACAGAAGTAGATGTACCAACCAGCTCAACACTCATCTCATTCTCTCTTGACATGTTCTTCCCTGGAGAGCTCATTCATTATTTTTATCCTTCCTCCCTTGACTGATGTAGCAAAGACTGATTAGAGGACACCGGTATGACAGGTACTTCCTTAGAGCTTGGGACTCTGCGGTGGATGACATTGACAGCATCCCCATTATCAAAAGCTACCATTCTGGTGTGTGTATCTGTTAGCGGAAGGGTGGGAAATGACAGACTAAACAAATCGAAAGGAAAATAAGCAAAAAGTTATCAAAATAAGCTTTACAACCGATCCTTGTCATTAGAAGGTAATAGAAAGTGAGCTTCCCCACAGCTGGCATCTACCAGCCGCAGAGCGTCTAGACGGGGAGCTTGCCAATTGAACTTTCTGTGTGGAGTAAGCTCCGAGACTCCAGGGAAGACCCCTAGCCTGAGTGGGCTCTACCTCACAGCCAGATTGTACAGGGTTCTCAAAAGCCAGAGGCCTTTAAAGCGAGGAATCATAACTGGGAGGAAAAAAAAAATCTAGCAATCTACATGCTGCAAGGAGAACAGCAACCAGCAAAAGACATCACCATGGCAACCAGAAGAGCCTTGGGACAATATGCAAAATTGAGAATCTTGCCTTCCTCCAGTCATAAAGAAATAGAAACAGCCTTAAACCACGATCCCAGATGCTGTCTAAGGAACAGAAGCTATCTGAGAGTCTGAACAGGCACTAGGCATTCATGACAGGAAATGTTTACATTATCTTATGAGGCTAAATTTCAAACCTGATTAAATGAACTTCCTGGTATGCTTATGCTGTTACTATTTTTTTTAATCTCCCATGTTTCCAATGCTCTAGCAGTTTGAAAATTGTAAGTGGCTTAGAGCAGCAGTAGCAAATTTCCCCACATGTAAGAGTTTTAAGACAAAAAGGCTTATGGTATGTGTCAGTCTCTAAACCGGACCCATATCTTGAGTTTCTTATCAACATTTCTAACAAACTGCTGGTTTAAAATACATCTCTCAAACTTACAGAGACTGTCCCCTAAATTCTATGCCTCAATTAAAATGATCTTTAGCCCTAAATGATGATATTCACCTATAACCTCAACACTTCAAGAAGCTGAGACAAAAGGATTATGAGTTCAAGGCTACCCGGGGATGTATATTGATAATCATATGTCAAAAAAAAAAGATAACAAAACAAGTGCATCCATGAGCCATTTAATCAGATTAGCAACAAAGTTAGAATCTTCAAAATGTCACAAACCTGGCCTGACTTTACACATAGATACTATTTACATACCTTCTCACCAATACGCTGCTAATTAAGAAGCCTTAATTCTGTCATAATTCCAGGCTTCTTAACAAGAGGGTGGCTTGTGGAGGCAAATACAAAGTAAGAGGATCACTTTATCACAGGTTCACACTCACCAGAGAGCATCCTGCCGGGAAAGCAGAAGGCATTTACTTAGAATATCAACCAATTGACTTCATCCACTTCTGTAATTGGCCACTGTAGTGCCAGCATAACGAACAACGTGGCCATGATGACAGGGATGACGTCTACGCAAGGACCCCAACATAATGAGCCCCCCTCAGGAAAGATGGACTAGCTCTTAGTATGGCATATTAGCCATCCTATCAGTAACAGAATCCAAAATTTACCACCCCACAGGACCCATTCCTTCAAAGAGAACATACAGTTAATGGGAAATGTATTTTACTGGGCACTTTTCCACTCTGGAAGGGGCAGCGGTTCATCTTGACAAAAAAAAAAATATCAGTACATATTACAATATGAATTTGCATTTATAGCCTACAGAGACTTAATCAACACTACCATCTGGAAACTTACTAGTTCACTTTAACCACACCTCATATAACCTTGCCTCAAATCAAGATAGTCTATTGGTAGCAAGGGAAATGTGAATACTTGAAGACAGGTCCCACTGGTCCCATCTCACTCAGCCATTCAGAAGATGTCAGCACGGCACAGCAATGAGAGAGCATCCTGATAGCATGATAAGGCACCTCCCAGGAGATGCCATATGAGAACACAAGGCCCTTATCCAACACAAAGTCATAACCCCAAGCAATAACCATAACATAGTGACTACTTCTGCAACAAAGAAAGTGCATGGAGCCAGGAAATGAAAGGGAGAAGCATGAGTGTCCCCAGAGCTGTCATCCTCAGAAACCCACATCATCCCTATCTCTTTTGCCATGAATGAATCCTGATCAATCCCACCAAAGAAAAGAGCCCATTAATATTTACCACTGTTACTTGATCATGTCAAGAACCAGAGCCAAGAAACCAGCCAAGTGACTCAGTCACTGTTTAGTCTGCATAACTAGCTTGATTGTTAGAAAGAGGCCAGGTTCTGTTACCCAGTGAGTGCAGAAAAAATAAACATTGTATCACCCAGCTGATGAACATAGTGTTTGTCACATGAGGATGTGTACAAAGAGTATCTTATTACACTCTTTTGCCAGGAAGCCATTAAACAAGGATGGACTCAAATTCACAGAGATCAACCTGCTTCTTTCTCCCAAATGCTGGGATTTTGCCCTGCTTTCACCTGATTTTGACAACAAATGAAGAAAGTTAACAGTTAAGAGTCTTTGGAAAGCGAACAAGAGTCTCAGTTATCCAACATGTGAATCACCTGGACCAGTAAAGATAAATTTACAGCCAGTCAACATAAATAACAAGTACTATATTCATGGCCCCGAGATGGACGTGTACTGAAAGATTGAAGTAAGTCCTTAACTTCCACTTGTATTTCCAGAAAGAGACTGATAAGGCTTGAATATGGTTTGAGTACCCTCACCTCAGTGTTAAAATCTAATATCCATTGTAAGATACTTAGGCTTTAGAAACTGTGTTGAAAAGATGGCCACTCAGTAGAGTTCTTGCATATAAACATGAGGACCTGAGATTGATACCTAGACTCCACATGAATAAAAATACCAGTCATGGTGACATGTGGTTTTAATCCCAGATCAGGATAGGCAGAGGCAGGTATATACCAAGAACTCATTGGCCATCCACTTATGCATGCATACACACACACACAGAGAGAAAGAGAGAGAGAGAGAGAGAGAGAGAGAGAGAGAGAGAGAGAGAGAGAGAGAGAGAGCACTCACACACACAGGCACACACACACACACATGCACACACAAATGTTCACTTGAACACATGCTAAATCCTGGTGTCTGTAGGAAGAGGTCAAGAGACTAGACAGTTAAATATG